>NC_135285.1:11125000-11137500 GCF_051311805.1 Agelaius phoeniceus | reverse complement strand
TCCTGTGACACAGTGCAGGGCAGAGCGTGTCCCAGCCCAGGGAACGTGGAGACACCCAGGGACAGCCAGGGGCACCCAGGGACAGCCAGGGGCACCCAGGGACAGCCAGGGGCACCCAGGGGCACCCAGGGGCTGCGGCTGCAGCTGGGAGAGCATGGCTGACATGGGCAGCTGGACTCAGCCAGGACAGGGCCAGGGCACTGTTCCAGCAGGCTGTGCCAGGCAGGATTCAGGATCCCTGCCCACCTGGAGCACACCTCACCTGGCTCGTGCTGCTGGCACTGCCGTGGTCCCAGGGCAGACCTGGGTGCAGGTGCTGGGCTCCCCGGGACCCAGCTCCTCACCCAACCCTGTGCTCACCCCAAACATGGAAGTTGTCTCCATTGTGAGCTGCTTCACAACACATTTTTCATTAAAACAAACTATCTCTTCACATAAAAAAAACAATGAACATCTTTCTCCTCCTGATCATTGAAGGCCAATTAATTAATTGGGCTTAATTGTATATTACATTTCAAACAATACTGTTGCACTTATTTATCATGTTAATTGCAATGTTAAATAAAAAGACAATAAATTATTACTGAAATCATCAAGATGCCTAATGTGGGATTTGGGATGGGGCAGGCCTGCCTCATGCCCCCAGAGTGGGTGATTTCCTGGGATAAATCAGTGCTCACTCGGCAAAGATGCAGCTGACACAGAGCATCGCTGCTGGAATTGGGGAGCTGCAGATTCATGGAAATCTTTCCACTGTGTTTCCATGGCTGTAGCACACAGTCTATGTTCCACACCTAAAACATGGTACAAACCAGAAAATGTTAAAAATCAATGTTGCACAATTACAACATTGATCTGTGATCTAAACCCAGGAGTTTTACCTCCAGAACTATTTCATTATGCTGCAGCTTTTTTCCTTGCTTCCCACATGAAGTCCAGGGGTAAGAGCCCCTCCATCCACAGTTTTCCCTGTCCACCTGCTCACAGAAACACTCAGAAGCAGCAGGGGCCAGAGGGGTGCTGGAAACCAGCTCCTGCATCCTTTCTTTAAAACAATGTTAAATATATTCCCTTGTCAACCACATCCTTCTTTTGTTTGAAGCGGTGAAAAATGTTATTGCTGTCTCCAGTGCCTCGCTCTCAGCACTGGCTGTGCCCTCTCTCCAGCCCCTGTGATGGACTGATGGTCATTTGTGACACCCTGGAAGAGCTCATCTGCAAAAGTACAAAACATCAGCCTCGCAGCCATGGGAGGGAGAACAGACAATACAGTTTATCTCCCTCCAACGTGCGCTGATGGGGTGGCTCTAAATTACAGCCGACAATGTTCTCTGCTAAGGACATTTTTTTCCCCAGAATTACCTTTTCCGCACTCTTAAAAATGAAATTGTGTGAGGTGTTCATCTTAACAAATAGTTTGTCTTTATGCTTTTCTTGAAAAACCTTCTCTACATATTATTTTAAACACCGATATCAAAACTGAAACTATCGATCTCCCACCTGCAATGAAACGATTCTGGGAGACAATTTTCTTTGCAGCTCAGTAAAGTGCCATGGCAGCAGGATTTCCAGTCAGCAGCCTAATCTGGGGGGAGGATGACCCAAAACACTCACTAATTAAGTGTTTGAGGGAGAAAATGTTCTGCCATGAATCTGCCCCCAGCGTGTACAAGGCACTGACAGTACAAGAGAGAAACACTTGGGATCATCGTTAGGAGAGGCTACAGAGGAGCCTGCCTCAGCCAGGGAAAGGACAAAGCCTCTTCATCAGAGACAAGCCAACAGCTCCAGAGTTTGGACAGCCATCCCTTAATGTTATTTATTCCTTTTTCCAGCTCTTTGGCCCTCCGGGGTATTTGCAGCACAGGAGGTAAATGGGGCATGGTGACAGGCACGGCAAGGTCCAAGGGACACCTGGTCAAGGCTGAAAATACACACACTTAGAGATCTTCCATGGAGCCCTGAGCGAGGTGCAGCTCAGGCACTTGCTGGGATGCCATTGCTTGTCCCCTGTGATGCTGCTCCTGCCAGGGTTTCAGTGACTGCTCAATTCACTCCGAGCTCGGGATTGCATCCTCTGAGTTCTGCTGTCAGTCACCAGAGCAGTGTGGGGGGCTGCTCTGTAGTGCCTGCTCAGAGCTCTTCTACTACATGGCCTCAAAAATATACACCCTTTTCAGCAAAAGAAAGACACCTCCAGCCCAGTTTGACCTACAAAACACCAACTAACCCTGCAGTACTGCCATGCAGCCTCTGGAAGTGCCTTTGGAAATCCAAGATTAGAATACCCATGGTATTCATGCTCTCTAGCTGTGACAGCAGATCCATCAGGAACTCAAGCAACCAGCTGATCACAGGCACTCCCTCTCTCTCATACATGCTCCTCTCTCATTACATGATACATGGCCCCATTTCCAGGCTTTACCATATCAACTCGAGTTTTTCCAAGTCATTTATAACCTCTTGCCAGAGCAAAGTTCCAGCCGTGCCAAGGGCCCAGCCCTGCATCCCTGGTGCCAGGCTGGGTGGGCAGCACTGCCCTTGGACCAGGCTGGCAATGTCACCAGCAAGGCTGAGGTTGCTGGATGCAGTGATATGGAGGGCACAATGCAGATACTCCCATCACTCACTCAGACTTCCTAATGGACTCAAGGAACAACTAATTCATGTCTGTATCAAATATTAAAAAGACAAACCTATATTCCTGTCACAGGCTCTCTGCCACTGCTGGCTTGCTGGACCATCTGCCTGCCTTTTATTTCATTCTACAGCATATACATTAAATCTTATCAAACAACCAATTAAGAAAGAAATCAGATCTATTAGCACTAGAAGCAATCAGTTATGGCTTCTCAAATGTTCCATCTCATTTCCTACAGTCACTTCAGCCTTATCTGGATCTGTCTTTTTATCTGTCCACACCAAGGAATCACTGAGCCTCTTCCTGCCAGGCACTACTCACCACTGGGTGCAGAGGGAACAGCTTTTCAGCAGGTCTGGTGGGCTTTTTCACATGTCATCTTGCCCAACTACATTAACCAAAACTGAAGAACTTTTGGTTTGTTTGAATTGGTGTTGATGGCATGGCCTCTCCTAAACATACAGCAGGCTGCCTTGGATCACATTGAAGATTTCTGGACACCACTTACTGAAGGAATTGCCACAAAGCATCTCGTGCCAAGGACTGGAACCAGCAGCAGGATTGAGGCTGCAGACCACAGTGCCCTGGCACTCGTGTGCTCTCAGGCTGTTTGGTGGTTCCAGGCACCCCCAGCAGCTGCAGGGATGCCTGAGGGCACTGAGAGCAGCCCAGCAGCCACCACAGGGGCTGCAGTGCTCCTGTGATGCTAAGGGCAAGGGAGGAGCAGTGTGAGAGGGAACAAGCCGTGCGCTGGATTTCCCTCAAAAACTTCTGCCCATCACCACAGCTGTTTGTAAATGGACTGGGAGAAACTGCCTCCCTCCCCACCCCATACCTTCCCCTGGCACCGAGCACAGCCCCTTGCCACCCCGTTTGGAGTGGGGCATGTGCTGCGTGCCAAGGAACAGGCGAGGAGACAGCAAGGCACGCACACGTGCCCTGGGGCAGTTCTGCCAGGGCTGGTGCTGGGGGGCAGCCAAAGTCAAGTAATTCCAAATTTGGAGGAGCTGGGCAGACTTTCATTTGAAAGTCTTCAATAAAGTGCCTGAATTTTTCATGCATTCAATGGAGGCCTATAAAGTAAATCTCAACTCAGGTCTTAATTATAAAGCTAAAGGTTGCATTGCTAATAATGCCAATAGTGCAGCCTGCAATCATTAATAGTTAACACACACGCCGCAGGCACCATTCCTCTCAAAGACCTGAAATATTGATAAGGGAGCTGAGGGAGCAGGGAGGAGCCAGCACACCAGCCCTCACCAGGAGAGGAGAACTTGGAGACTGCAGGGCATTTCCCTGCCACACAAGCTCAGGCCCTTCCCCAAGCTGTGCAAGCCAGATTTGTGGGAGAATAATTGGGGTTTCTAGCAAACATACAGGCCATGTGGAATGCCAGAGAGGTGCTTTGCTCTTTGAGCTGCCCGGTGAAGGCAAACTCGATGGTGTCATCAGCCTGAGCAGGACACCAGTCTGAGCTGTACAGGTATTTTGGCCCACAGGGAAAGCAGCTGCAGCCAATGACACCCTGCAAGGACAGGGGGTCCTCCCTGCTGCTTACCTGTGATACCGTGATGCTGCATTTCTTTGCCAGCTCTTCTTTGGCTTCTTCACTGGGGTAGGGGTTACTGAGGTGGGAGTAAAAATACTCGTTCAAGATTTCTGTGGCTTGTTTACTGAAGTTACGCCTTTTCCGTCTGAAATGAGAAAAGGAAAACACCACTGTTCCTCCAGATGCCAGCAGGTCCCTGGTTGGATGGGGAGCAGCAGCCTTCATTTCAAAGCCTCTGCTACAGCACAGAACAACACAGCGGAGCTGTCCTGGCACCCTGACCCCTTTGGACTCCCCAGCACCATGGGAGGGAGCAGCACCACCTCCCGCACCCAGCCCCAGGGGGCTCTGAATTCTGCTCTGGCTTCACACCCCCACCTCCCTGCAGGGCTCCTCCCATGGGAGCACAGGCCATGTTCACACACTGTAGGAGAAATGACGAGGCAGGTGCTGAGGCAGCAGCCTCCCTGGTGGCTCCCCCACAGCCAGGTACACAGCCCAGCCCAAAGCTCCCAGCCACAGAGCCCCTCTGTGCCAGCTGCAGCCTGGCAGACCTCCCTCCCCTCCTTCCCTTCAGCACAGGTCAGCTGGGCCCCTGCACAGCTCCCTGGGGTGAGGATGGTACAACAGGATGGGGCAGCCGTGCTGGTGTGTCCTCACATGGCCTCCCTGAGCTAATTGGCTTCCAACAGCAAGTGGATTTCAGGGCTTTGTGAGCGAGACCCATCTGTGCCCCCTCCTGCCATGGGCTGCACGGGGCCCAGGCTCTGGCCCGCATGGGACATGGGACAGGCCCCAGGGCTGTCACCTGGCTGGAGCCCCAGGGGTGTCACCTGGCTGGAGCCTTGCAGAGAGCACCTGCCCCTGCTCCAGCTCAGGAGCCTGCAGCCCTCGCCGTGGGGCAGCCCCTGCACAGCTGCAGTGCCAACCCTCCGTGCCAGCGGCTGCTCTCCTTCAGCAGAACATCCTCTGGAAGGCTCCCGTTAAACATTTCCTTGGAGCTCCTTCCCCCAGGGCTGCTGCAATCACCGCCGGCGCCCCAGGCCAGCCGGCAGCCGAGCGCAATCCCCAGCGCGCTCTCGCCGAGCACCACGGTGCTGCTAACTGCACTGTATCCTGGAGCAGGCAGGCTCCCTCCCCAGAGCTCTGTTTATCTCATTACTATGCTTCCGCTCATTTTGCCTTATTTACCTTCCTCCTTTTTAAAGAAATCACTTTAAAATGTACATCTGCAGGCTCTACCTTTGCGTTCCTGGAGCTCTCCATAGACATCTCCTCCAACTGCCTGCAATTACCCTGATTTCCCACACCTGCCAGTGACCTCCTTGTTAATAACATTATTTTGGTCTTGTTTAGCTCCTCACAGCTTTCAGGTGTGAAGCGTGAGCTGCTGGAGGAGGGAGGCTCCGTGTAGTGCCTGCTGCTCCTCCCTTTTCCGCTCCTGCTCTGCCAGGCCCTGCTCTGAGGACAGGAGCCCTGTGAAGGGGATGGGGCTGGGGACCACTCTCCCACCTCATCAGGCTTCAAAACAATTCTGACTGTGCCTAAACCCCCCTCCTAATCCTCGTCTGCCTGCCTCCTGGCAGCTTGTGGAGCAAGCAGCCCACTCAGGCCACCGTGGGTCCTGGGGACAGGCATTGAGCTCCAACAGTGGTGCAGGTGTCCAAGGTGGGGAAAACAAGCCCAGTCTTTGCACTAAAATTTGAAGAAAAGACCTTGTTGCTTTTGAAGTCCTACTGTGCAGGAGTCCCTTGCACAGCAGCTGTGGATGAAGGCTCTTGTTGGGATAGAGCAGCCTCTCCCACCCATCCCTGCTGACCTGGGACAACACTCCCAGTATGGCCAGGCTCTCCTGGGCTGCCCAGAAATTACTGCTTCCCCCCAGAAAGAAACAGGGCACTTGCCTCTGCCTTACCTGGCATCAAGGAACCTTGATCTTAAAATCATTACTGCTTCACAAGTGCTTTGTTTGAGCTGCATCTGGATGGAGCTGAATTTTCGATGAATGATGCCCACCATCCTTTCAATCTCCTTGGGAGAAATGGGACGTGTCCGGCTCTGTTCTCTGAGGAGGTTCATGACATGAGTGGTAAATTCATTACATGCCTGTGGAGGAAGAAGAGGCTCAGATGTGGGTTTGTGCTGCCCACAAGGACACAAGCTCTGACCTGGCTGTTGGGGGAAGGCAGCACTGCGGGGAACCCCTCACATGGGCCTGTCCCCTCCACATGTGTGGCCACAGGATCCCACCCTGTCCAGGAGGCCTGCAGCTGTCCTGGGGCAGCCAGGGGAGCCCAGTGACCACAGCCCTGCTCCTGAGGGCCACCACCAGGATCCCCCTGGTCCGAGCCTCCACACATGCTGCTGTCCTGACTTCCCTTTGCAGGCTGGAACCTGACAAAAACTCTGCTAGCTCCCCTCTTCCCTCTCAAGCCAGGCTGCAAAATATGTACGTAATATGTCTGACAACAACATTTTCAAGGATTCTCCAACATTTCAACAGATTATGCGATGGAAGGAGTTAAAAGTGAAAAGTTTATGCATCTTAAAACTCATAATTTCCTATAACATTTGCTGAACGTCTCACAACTTATTAAGTGAAGCCATCTATGAATGCAAATGCTGATTAGCAATTTGGCAATAGCCCAACATTCGCAGAATTCACATAGCTTTTCTTTAAACCAGTAGTTCATACATGATTAATTAGAACATCTCATTTATGTAGTGTGCACTTTAGCTCATTACTCTAAGTAAAATTCGTTAAGTATTTACATTTAGATAATTAAAATCTGGGTACACCCTTAAGAAAGATGCATACACTTCAGGCAAAGTGATTTTTTTTCTTTACACTACTGAAAGTAAATTACAGGCTAATTTACATCCGTGCAGCACCCGTTGGAGGCAGCCCTGGTGCAGAGCCCTTCGCTCGCCACCGCCGAGCCACTGCTTGTGCCAGCACCTGCCAGCCTGGGTCTGCCAGGGCTCCCCGAGCTCCAGGGGAAGGACTTGGACATTTCTCACCCTCACTTCCCACCAGCACACTCTTTCTTTCTCCAGGGGACAACCCAGGCATGCAGAAGTTCAGGCCCAGCCCTCTGACCGATGACACCAGCTTTGGCTCACCGGGAAATGTTGCACAGAAGGGAAGGGGACACAGGCACCAGAATGCAGCAGCTCTGCCCCTGAGATCAGGCAGCAGCTCTGATTGTTCCAAAATACAGCTGAACCCAAGAATTTGGCACTGGATGGGTGTTCCAGGCACACAGTTTGCCACAAGCCCCCTTCTTTTCAGATCCCAGGTATTCAATTTTAAAGCACAATAAAACTGGCAACTGTTGCATTAGAAATATTTTCAGGTATGTCTTTTCTATAAGGGATTTCGTCTCAAAAACTGGACTTTGAAAAGCAATAATTAGTTTCTTGCTTTCAAGAAGCAAAAACCTTTCTCTGACTTTACTCAGCTTGCCTGATGAGACTTGGTTTGGGTACAACTGCTGGGAGAGCCTGGGTTTAATTCATCTCCACCAGCACCTCCCCTATGCAGAGCTGCCTCACACAGCACAGTGGGAGGAAGCTCAGAAGACTCTGATGCTTTGTCTTGTTTCTCTTGTTTATTTATAGCGTCCAAGCTACTTGATCCCTTTTCCAGGACTATTTTTCAGGCCTCTGCTTGGTGCCTGAGACATTATTAATAATGTCAGGTTATAAGTGATGGCCTTGTTAACCTGCTCAGAAACCTTGTAGGAGCAGGGATGCTCCTGCTGCCTCAGTGCTTCATCACGAGTGCACAGGAAAAAGAGAGGAAATGGCCCAAAACAATGTTGAGGGGCAGGGTGGCAGCCAGTGCTCTGTGAGGCTGGTGGTGGCTCTGAGCTGCCACACCTCGCCCCAATTCGGGGTGAATTCAGGAGACATCTGTGAACTTGGGAACTGGGTTCCCAGCTGCTCCAGGAGGCCTGGGACCCTTACAGTACTTTTGCCTACAGCAAAAAATGTATTTCAGTGTAATTACAGCAGATAGCTTTCAATATGTCATCTCTGTTATAGGAGCTGTAAATTATGGAAGGCGCTGCCTGTGCGTGGCCATTTCTCCCGGCACCCGGCGAGGGAGCACTGGGTGATGGCGTGACACACTTTCCATTTCTCTTGCCTTTTTTTTTTTTTCCTGAGTGCATTCCCCTGACTGGCAACAAATATCAGGATCAAAGCCTGCCTGGGAAGCGTATCCAGGAGGGCGCTCTGGTTCCTGCTGCCGTGGCACGGGGGATGCCCGTGCTGGGCAGGATGGCAGGAGCGGCTCCCGGTGCGGGCGGGTGCCCAGCACGGGCTCCCTGCTGCAGGAGCCTCCTGCCTCCCAGAACCTGTGGCACCAGAGGCTCAGATGCCAAGCCCTGGCTGCCTCTCGGGCACTGCAGTGAGACAAACCAGCAGGAGACAGTTTGCTGCCAGGCTGGGGAAATCATCATATGTCTGTTGAGCAGACGTGGCTGGGTGTCAGGATCCGTGGGGAAGCAGGCATGTCTCATCCTCTGCTCTACCTCTCTCTCCTGCTCCAGCAGCATTTGAGCATCCTCCAAAATTTCCTGTGGTGTGGACGGATGGCTGTGACATTTCAGCTGAAACCTTTGTAAATGGAGCTACAGGGCAAAAAATGCTCCTGCTTCCCCCACGTCATTAAACTTATTAGAGTCCAAGGATGTTTGCCAGGAAGCGGCTGCGAGCACAGAGCTGCTGCCTCTGTGGCCCAGATCTGCCTGCAGCCTGTGTGCTGTGCCTGTAGGAGACAGGTTCATGCCACAGCCACCCCCATCCCACACTGCAGCTGCACCTGGCAGGGCGAGGAGGGCTCGGGGCTCCACCAGGACTGCTGGGCCTTGGGGTCAGGGGAGAACAGCAGATTTGTACACAGACCCTGACAGGTGTTTGCTCAGTTATTTGTTCTCCACTTGAACAACACAGTGGAAGAGACAGCACAGACAAGGCAGTGCCACTGGCACCTGAGACACACGGTGCTGCTGGCACCTGGCAGCATGTGGCAAGCGTTCTCAGTGCCCAATGTGTTGGGTCACCAGGTCCCAGTGGTGAACACAAACCTACAGATCTCTGCAGCATGCTCTTCACTCCAAACAAAGACACTGTGCTGGCATCTGCCTGAACCAGGATTTCCCTAGTTTCTGTCCCCAAGCCTGGGCCAGGTGCTCTGCTGACGCCTCACTGCCCACTCTCCTCAGACCTCTCCAGCTGACCTGCTGTGGCCAAGTCCTGTGCCAGAGTATCCTGCCACCTGCTCCAGGAGCCTGTGGGCTGAGATGGCCAAAGCAGCCCTTGTCTGCCTGTGCCCCCCAGCTTGCCAGACCCAGCTGTGTGAGACCTCACCAGGGCAGAGGGTGGCACTGAGTGACAGACATCTCTCCTCCTCTCTGCCTTCTGTGCGCTGGGCAAAGGGGAGAAACACGGGCTTGGGTGCTGCTCTTGTGCAGTTACAGACAACAGAAAACACTCAGACATGCAAGACATGCGTCCTGGCTCCAGCCAGCAGCTCCTTGGAGCCCAACAGACAACAGACTACCATGGTGGCTCTCTCTGGGCAGAGGGGTGGGGAAGGGGAGGAAGGGTTGTGGTCCAGAGTGGGCAGTGGTGGGCACTGGCAAGCAGAGGAGAGCAGTGTCAGGTACACGAACAACTGAGAGGCTGATGTCTGACCTGTTCATATTTCTCCAGCTCTGTGTGATAGATTTGTCTGATCTGGGTCAATTTGGCTCTGTAATCTGAGTGTTCAATAGAGTTATCTGAAGACCCTCCAGAGGCTGCTGCGGCTGCAGCTGCTGCCGCCGATCCCCCACCTTTCTCCGGACCTGAGACTCCTTCTGCCAGAAGCATATTGTCTAGTCTCATTAGCTGAGGATCGGGAGGGTCTTCCTCCTGGGCTCCTCGGATGCTCAAACCTTGGGCAGAAAAGAGAGAACAAGAGAAAACACAGTCAGTACTTCTGCATCTGCCCGACTTGTGCCCGCTCGCTGCCCGCCTGCCACAAGCCCTCCGTGACACCCGCCTGCCCGGGGCCATGGGCACAGCCCTGCCCCAGCATGGCCCCAGCATGGCCCCAGCATGGCCCCAGCACACCAGTCAGCCCCATCAGATGCAGTCTGGCAGTGCCACAGGCCCCTCTCTGCCCCCATACACAGCAGGAACTGGTGTAGGCTGTGCCAGCTGTGCCAGCAACACACAGCTGCCAGGCATGGACCTGGGCACCAGCAGTGTGCTCCATGCACTCAGGGGACAGCACAGGATTCCACACTGACTGTCTCAAGAAGGACACACAGTGGGAGATGACCCCCCCACTGGCCAACTTTCCAACTCAAGAAAGCACAAGGCATTAATCTTGCTCTAAAATACACATTTTAAACCTGTCACCTTCATTTAAAACTATAATTCCATATAATTTCATGGGAATAATAAAAATGTCTCATCATCTCTTTAAATTATTTCTGTTGCCTGTTCAGAGGTCCACAGGCACAAGCTGATGATACCACACATTGTCCTGGCGTGTCCCTGAGCTGGCACACACGTGTTGGGGACAGCCCAGGCCACCCATGCTGCAGCCAGGGAAGGTGGCACTGCACCTGGGAGTGCCTGCAGCAGCAGGGGTGGTGGTGCCTGGCCAAGGGAGTGCTGCACCCATCCCTCATTCCCTCATCTGCCAGGCCCCACTGCCCTGGCACAGCTCCTGGCCCGCAGTGCTGTAACATAGGGGTGATTTCCTTGGTGAGTTGTTCCCCTGTTTGTCACTCTCCTCCTCTGCTCTGCTGTCAGAATGTTCAATAACATCCTGGTTTTAATCCACTCAAGCTTTCCTTCCCTTCTCATCAATGATTTCTGCTGTTGTTTTTCCTTTTAGCTTCTGGACCCTTTCTCAGTCCATGTTTACTGTGCTCTATTCCAGCTGTTATTCCCCAGCTGCATTTCTGCTTTCACTATGGAACTCATCTCCTTCCCACTATCCCATCACGGTCCCACTCTGCTCCCAAATGCAGATGCCTAGCCAAAACCTGCAGCAAAATAATTTGGTACAATTGCAGTGATTTCTGCATCATGTACTTCCATCAACAAAGCGAGGGCTTTGTCCACCCAGGCTCAAATCAATATTCCAAAGCCCCAGCCCTTGTCTATGAACCTGACTCAGTGAGTGAGCAGCCCCCAAGGTTTAGCAGCAGGAGCTGATGCTGCACTGAGGCCGCAGGAGCTGACCAGGGTCTGAAGCACAACAGGAGGAAGCTCGGCCATGGGGACAATGACGAAGGCACTCAGGTGTTTGGCACGCGAGGCAGCGTGTCTCGGGGCTGGGGGCACAGGGGTGGCACCCTGTGTTCATCCTACACATGCTCCCACGTCAGAGCATCCCATCCGGAGCGCAGGAGCGCGGACACCCACAGGCAAAGGGATGACAGAGTGTGTGTGGGGACACAACATTTATCCTGCCCCTCAGTGAGGCACATCATTCATTTGAATGGCAAAGCCACGAGTTGATTAGCTGATTCTAACAAGAATTAAGCTGTGTGTTAATTCGGAGCTTTCCTTATGAACTATATGAAGCAGATCAGCACAACTAATAGTGTCTGGTGTCCCTGGGGGCAGGGGCCTGCAAAACTGATGAACTCTGTCACCAGTGAGACATGTGGCTCGTCAGCAGCAGCCCCTTGGCTGCAGGTCGAACACTCCCCACGTTGTCTGGGAAGGAGCCAGAGCATCTCCAGGCCCCTCAGCACACAGGAGCATTCTGCTATAGGCCGGCAATAAAGCTGCTCCTACCAGCACCTGCCTTTATAAATTACTCTTGATTTGAATACACTGGTAATATATGTATTTTTTGACATATAAGCTCACACTCGGTGGCCATTGTTTCCCTCTTTTATCCCTCACTCTATCACCCTGTGAGTTTATTACTGTTTAGCTCACTGACCTTTCAATGCATCGAGGAATTAAGGTGCAGCAGGGACGGGAAAGAACACAACAATACATCACTCCCAGCAGAGCCACCGGCGCCACCGGCGCTGCACGGGAGAGGCCTCGCGGCAGCGCCCACCCCATGGGCACCACTATGGCACCACCACAGCCACCCCATGGGCACCACCATGGGCACCCCATGGGCACCACCACGGCCACCACCACAGCCACCCCATGGGCACCACCACAGCCACCCCATGGGCACCACTATGGCACCACCACAGCCACCCCATGGGCACCACCATGGCCACTCCATGGGCACAACCACAGCCACCACCACGGCCACCCCATGGGCACCACTATGGC
>NC_135285.1:11022500-11120000 GCF_051311805.1 Agelaius phoeniceus | reverse complement strand
TTGTTTCAGAGTGACAGAGAAATGACTGTTTTAGCTGCCTGTATGATGGTGAAACACACTCCAGCAAGGCCCCTGCTCAGCCCTGCAGATTGGATTACCTGCATAGAGGACCTGGAACCTGCTAGGAACAGCCCTTCCCTGAGCCAGTGCTTCAGGTGGCAGAGGCAGAGATGTCAGCTTTGATTTGAGCTAACAGAAAGGAATCTTTGGATGGAAAAGCTCCAGGACCTTTGAATTAAATGAAAGACCAGAACACTCCACAGAATGTCTGCAATAACAGTCTCTACAGAAAATTATGAGGAACTACATAAATCCACCCTCTTCCTCTTCACACAGGCTCATTAAAGCAGTACTGACTCTCTGGGCAGCTATAATTCTGCTGAGTGATACCCTGGAATCACCCTGTCAATACCCAGTGGTGTGCTGCCTCTCCAACTATCTGTGCCCCTAATATTCCTCTCTTTGATGGGATTTGCTGACCTTTAATCTGATGCTAGTTTACTCTCATCACTGAAGTGCAAGTCAGAGAGCAATAAAACGGCAACCTCACTGATTCAAAAGGGAGAGCTAAAGCGCCACTAACTGTGAATCTAACCTTTCAGAATGGCTCTGCCTTAAAAGGGGAAACATGAACTGCAAGGCAGCTAAAACAAACAATACCTAATGCTGACTGCAAGATTTATGGCAGTCCTCTTTGCATGAGCATGAGATTGGAATTCCAGTGCTGCAAACTGAGGAAGAGGAGAGGGACAGCAGATGGAGCAGGGCACCACAGGGTCCCTTCCCCTTGCCCCAGGCAGCGCGGGCACTGCCACAGGCACGGGGAGCAATGGGGACACGGCAGTGCCCTCACCCCAGAAGGGCAAAGGGAGCCCGGGCAGGGCAGGGGGTGGCAGGTGTGACCCCTGCCTGTGGTGCAAGGGGGCTGCTGGTGCAGCTGTGCACGGCCATCCTCTCCCAGGGCACTCAGCACTGGAGCACCCAGGAGCAGCACCTGCAGGCCCCACTGGCAGGCACTGCCCACACACAGCCCAGCCCAGCCCTCACAGCCCATGGCACTGCAAATCACCCAGACAGTCACTGTGACCTCAGCCAGGAGCCAGAGCCACGGGGAAATGGACCTTGTGCTGCTGGAGAGGGCACAGGGCGTGGCTGCCCCAGGATGGGTTCCTGGGCACAGGGGCAAAAGGGCAGTGACCAGAGGGGATGGGCAGCAGCTGATCCTGACTGACCTCCTCTGTCTGGGGGTCCCCAAGGGGTCTCTTAGCAGGCACTGCGCAGCTCATGTCTGTTGTACGAGGGAAATCAAGTGGAAATAAAGGTTCTCCAAATGCTGCTGGCTCCTGGGCTGCTGGGGCAGGGTGCAGGAGTGAGGCCGGGCCACTCTGAGCCACCACCACTGCCCCTCACAGGGCTCCCTCCCAGTGACTGTGCCCCAGGCTGCACCTGCAGAGCAGTGTGATGGCACCTGGAGGGGAACAGCCAGGACCCCAGTGCTGTCCCAGGCAGGGCAGGGTGTGCACAAAGCAAGCAAATAACAGAGACAATTCTCACACCTTGCGTACACACAGATCAACACAAAACACACTGAAGTCACAGCATAAAGTAAAAGAGAAATTATTGCATAACAAATTTTTCCCTGGCTCTCTAGGGAAAATAAAGACTGACAGCTTTGGGTTTAACAGGTGTTGCTAGAAGATGAGCTACTTATTAATACTGCTAGGAAGGAAAAGCATGATAAAAACTATAATGTGATTAATTATTTATGTTTACGAGCAGGATTTTTAAGAGTTACAGTCTGTCATGCAAATCGCTCAGTCTGGTTGGAGTCGGCAGCCGCAGCCCGGAACGTGCCTGAGGGCTGTGCACACTCGTGAGGTGATTTCCAGGCACGGCCGGGCAGCAGAGCCCCGGCCCCAGCACGGCTGGAGCGGGCACAGCCTGAACCGGGGCTCCCCATCAGCACAGAACCCAGGACAATCCTGGCACCATTCCCTGCAGGCCCTGGTGGTCCCAGTGCCCCTGCAGCCCGGAGGCACCACTGGGCACCGCTGGTCTCTGCTGGGCACCGCTGGTCTCTGCTGGGCACCGCTGGGCACCGCTGGGCACCGCTGGGCACCACTGGGCACCACTGATCTCCACTGGGCTCCGCTGGTCAGCGCTGATCTCCGCTGGGCACCACTGGTCACCACTGGTCTCTGCTGGTCTCCACTGGTCACTGCTGGGCACCGCTGGTCTCTGCTGGTCTCTGCTGGGCACCGCTGAGCACCGCTGGTCTCTGCTGGTCTCCATTGGGCACCGCTGGTCTCCGCTGGTCTCCATTGGGCACCGCTGGTCACTGCTGGGCACCGCTGGTCTCCGCTGGCCACCCTGCCCAGCCCGGGCAGTGACCCACGCCCAGCACCGGGTCCCGCAGTGTGGAGCCGCGGCACCGGCAAAGTCGCTAAAGCAGCCGCGGATTTGCATAGAGCAATTACTGTTCAAACACCCACCCCGCTCTTCTGAAAAGAAAATTGGACACGAACATTTGCAGGAACTCACAAAGACAGACTTTGTCAGACCTAACAGGGCTGATAAGGGGAGAGCTTTTACAAGGGACACCGAGAGATGCATCAGTTGAGTGCGAGGCTGAATACAAAACAGTATTAGTGTAAAAAAGAACAAAGAAAAGGCCTGCTCCGCGTAAGAACTGGTAATACATTAAAAATTTAAAACCTGGCACGACAAATCTGGATACTCCCTGCAGAAGACAACTGATATTAATGAACAGGCCTGTGCATTCATTGTCTGGGATCCCAGAGGAAAAAAATAATGCTGGTTATACTGAATTTTTTAAAGAGAAATTCTTCCCTGCACAAACAGCTTCTCCGCTAAATCACCAGCCTACTCCTGGCAGTTTTAACCACCTAAAACCATTCACCTGCCCAAGCAGTGCATTCACCTGAAGGTCCCCCATTTCTTCATGAAATTCCTCGACATGAGACTCCATCAGAGCCCGGCTGCCCCACCAGCACTGATTTCCTCAGGAAGAAGTGCTCAGGCGTGGCCCCACACCCTCGCATCCCCAGGGAAAGCAGCACCCTCAGCACAAAGAGGAGTTCGGTTCCTGGACCGTTCAACCCAGCAGCGCTCAGGGAGGGTGAAGAGAAGGACACAAGGGGCTCCCCGGACTGCACAGACCCCCCCAGGTCCTGGATTTGGACTCCTGGAGCACCCGGCTGGATTTGGCTTGGCATTGCTTCCACAGCCAGGAAGGAACAACCAGAAAGTTGGGAAATGCCAACCATGGCACAGGCCTGTCCACTGGCGGACACAGCACTGGCACTTGCCCAGCAGGGACGCAGGGCAGGAGAAGTGCTCAGCCCTGGTCAGCATTGTCACTCAGCTGGCACACGGAATGCGAAAGCCTCTGTGGGAAACCTCTCCAAGTTCTGTCCTAAGATCTGGGCAGCCACAAAGCCCATCAGCTCCACAAAATGTGTTGTGGAAAGAGGAAACACGAACCACAGGGGCCAGACGAGAGAGGAATACATTTGGGAAGGAGGAGCTGGGCAAAGCAGCTCAGAGGCCAAGCCCAAGGCTGCACAAGGGGCTCGGCCCTCGGCCACGCTGCTCCCAGCTTCCCAGGGGCTGTCCCTGGGCTCAGCCTCCCCCGTCCCGTCCCCAGCCGCGCACGGCCCCTCGGCCGCAGGGCTTTGGGAGCACGCTCAGAGAGCAGCGCCGCTGCTGGGGCACACACAGCCCGGCCCGCACGGCCCCTCGGCCGCAGGGCTTTGGGAGCACGCTCAGAGCGCCGCTGCTGGGGCACACACAGCCCGGCCCCGCTCGGCCCCTCGGCCGCAGGGCTTTGGGAGCACGCTCAGAGCGCCGCTGCTGGGGCACACACAGCCCGGCCCGCTCGGCCCCTCGGCCCGCAGGGCTTTGGGAGCACGCTCAGAGCGCAGCGCCGCCGCTGGGGCACAGCCCGGCCCTCACGGCCCCTTGGCCGCAGGGCTTTGGGAGCACGCTCACAGCGCAGCGCCGCTGCTGGGGCACACACAGCCCGGCCCGCACGGCCCCTGGCTGCCCTGCCAGCCGCAGAGCGGTGCCACAGCGGTGCCGCCCCCGAGCGCGCAGGACAGGCCCAGGCTCTGCGCGCACCTGCCCGCACAGCGCGGCGTGCCCGGGACACGCTGCCGACAGCCGCCGCTCCAGCGGGGTCACCCGCGCTGCTCGCAATTGTGCCGGGGTGAGCCGTGGCAGAGGGAACGCCTCAAGTTTTAAACTGTCATTAGAATACCGTGGCCTGGTTTTAACAATGCAGCAGCGCTTCTAATGATCTTTAAGGTAATTCGCTATTCAGACCCGGAGCAAAAGATGCAAATGTACCACTGAAAGCTCCTTATTAAATACCCACAGGCTACAGTTCTGTACAATAAGTGGTCCAGGTCTTTTTAGAACATCCTAATTAGATGAACATAGATGCAGAAAAATGCAAAACCAGGTCATGCAGCAAAAATGTTGGGGGGAATAAAAAAGCTGCCAAACAACCCCCCTCCAAGCCCCTCATTAAACACCCTCCCCCAGCCTGCAGCCTTTATTAAACCCTCGCATGTGATGAAGAGGAGCCAAAGGCTCCCAGCCCACCATCGCCCCCAAAACAGAGGTGCCCGATATTGTTAAAGTTAAGTTTTCAGTTTATTGCCAGGGATATGTCTAAGTGATGATATAAATAATACTATGAATAATACATTAAGCAAAAACCCAATCTGAAATTAAATTCGCCTTGGGTTATCTTCCTTTTTCCTATATACATATGGAATTATTATGCACTAGGGGAAAAAAAAGAGCACATATCAAGGTAACACTTTTTCTCCCTTTGAAAGTAGCAAGAATCACTGCCCCTAAATAGCTGCTGCCTTGCACAGAGACATCAGGCAGAACTTCCCTTCCCCCCGGAACCAGGGAGAAGCTGGGAGATGGGTTCAGGGCTGATTGGAAGGGTCCTTTGGCACAACTCTGGCAGAGCTGCTGGCTCTGCCCCGGCGTGGCTGCATGCACAGGAACCTGCAGCACCATGTGCAGATGCACCAAGGGCCCGCAGACCCTCCTGCCAGCCTCGCTGGGGCCATTTACCCTCAGTGCTGGGAGCTACACTCACATTTATCTATCTTTATGGCTCCAGTTTAGCCCAGATGAGCACCAGACCTTTACTCACTGGCTCTTTAGCATTTAGCACTGACCTTGCTGTGATTTCCAAACATTCCCAGCATGGCCAGAATAGCAGAACAGGAATTATCAAGACTCATGGCTGGTGAACTCCGAAATGTATTGGGATACCAGACAAAGGAGGGGAGAGCTAAGCAGGAGCTGGGCAGTGAGCTGCACTGTGCACTGAGGTCTCTGCCCCAGCTCTGTCCCAAAATTGCCGTGGAATTTGAGACAAACCACTTGCTCCCCTTGTGCCTCAGTTTCTTCAGAAGGTAAGACTGTGGTACTCAGGTGACACCACAAAGTCCTGAGGAGTCTTGACTAAAGAGCACTAGAACTGAAGACCTCAGAAACATACTGGCAGCTATTTCCCACCAACCCCAGGGCACCAGTGCAACCAGTCCTCACACCCCACACCAAACCCCACACAGTGTCTCAAGGCAATGGATACACACTGGGGATCCTCTGAACGAGCAGCTTCATCTGCATGGCACCAGGGACGTGCAGCCTTTGCCAGCTGCTGCTGGAGCTCTCCAAACTCCAGGGCACTAATGCAAATTATGGTGATTCACAGGTTGGTTTTCTCACGTGAACATCAGTTCAAAGGCAGCCAGCTGGGACCGAAAAAGCTCATTTCCTGAGTTCTCCAGGAGTGAAAATTTGGGCAAGTTGATTCCAGAGTCTGGGAGACGCAGGAAGGCCATGGTGCTCTGCCCTTCCAAAGCACTTCTACCCAACCAAACACTGACAACCTGGTCACCAGTGGGGATGTCCACATCCATTCTGTTTCCATGGGTGTTTCCTTAGCACTAGGACAAGTGTTCAGCGCCAACACATCCCAGCTTTTCCTCCTCTCCCTGGCTCTGCCCTATGGACAGCTGGAGCCTGGGGCAGAGGCTGTGCCCCTGGCATGGCAGCCCTGCTGGGAAATGGGCAGCATCTTGGCTTTCCTCTTCCATCCCTGAGCTTCGCCTGCCAGCGACGCCAGGCAAGACATGGTTAATGCACTAATTACCATAATTAAGAGTTGCCAATTTAATTATAGCTGAGAATATTAATGCTGTAACATTTGTTGGAGTGCAGAAAACAAACCTTTAATGCACAGACTTTGTTCGCAAACATCTAATGGAACCCTCCTCCACTTCGCTTGGTGCTTCAGCGCTGACACAACAGTGATAGGTTCAGATTGAAGAACTTGTCAGCAATCAGGCAGGAGGAGGCTAATTAGCTGGCAGGTTAATGAGTGTGATGGCTCTTGACAGCATTTTGTTACAGCCTCTACTGTATTTAAACAATAAATGATTATTACTTAAACACCACAGAGATAGTCTTATTAGGAGAGCTAGACCATGTATTTATTTTCATAAAAATGAAATTAATTCTGTAGTGTAAAGAATAAAATGTAAAATTTTGGCTGATTATATCTCACCTCTGAATAACCTCCAGGGTATCTTATCAGAGGAGGCGAGCACGGGGTGAATGCCCTTGTGCTCCCCAGGAGAAGGCATCCAGTGCCAGCTCCACGAGGTGGGAGCCTGGGTGGCGATGGGCTGTGAGCCGCAGCAGGGCCATTCCCAGAGCTGTCACACTGCCAGCCCCGACCAAACACACAGAGCACATCCCTCCTCATGCCACCCCTGGCTGAGGGGCATGCCAGCCTTTGCCATCCCCCCAGTCCTCAAGCCCACACCAGGCTCTGAATTTTTCTTCCTTTGACAATTGGGATTTGGAAACAGGTGGTGAAGCAGAGGAATGGCTCTGTGGAGAGATTACCCCATTTCTCCGTCCAGTTAAGGGGGAAAGGGGACATTTTACTGCACTCCTGTCATCCATAAACATAATGAGAGTGAGAAGGAAGGTGTCTGCATCCAAAAAAATCCAAAAGCACAGAAATACACTGCCTTTCCTGCAGAAAAGGCAGGTGGAAAGGAGCCCCTGGCTACAGTCTGAACTGTATTTACAGGACAGGCAATTGCAAATACGTGTCCAGAAAAACCTTATCTGAAGAGAATTAAATTGAATCTTTGGCTGTGTAATAATAAGGGAGGGTTATTTCAATTTAATATTTACTGTTCCCTAGGAATTTGTACATAAACATGGAAGAAACAAAAGGCCTCACCTGCTGAGACTAATACCATTTTCGAAATTATTTTTGCATACATGAAAATGATTTGTGCCCCTCAGTGCTGCTGCTGAACATGGGAATAAAACCAGAAAAGGCATTGATCTGAAATCCTGCCTCATCCATTAGACCATGGGTTACATGTTTAAGACTCAAGCCAGCACGGGCTCAGTGCCTGGCAGCAGCAGAGCATGGCCAGTGATCACCTGCACAGGTAAAGGCAGACACCCCCAGGCTCCCGGGGCACTCCCACGGGATCCCAGTGCCGCAGGACCAGCAGCACAGTGAGCCCCATCTCACGTTCCTGGGGATAAATCCCATCCCCAAGGAGTCCCCTGGGCCCTGAGCCACATCCCGGTGCCCCCAGCACCACCAGCATCCACAGGAGCTCACCTGCAGGCCAGCATGCAGAGCCCCTGCAGCCCCCAGGAGTGTAAAGTCAGACCAATTCCAGGCCAAACCTGCAATCCCAGGCTGTGCCAAACACGGCTCCTTCCTCCCAGCCCTGCAGGGCTAAGGATCACACTGCGCTACGAACATGATGGGTGTGTGAATATCCAGAACTCAGCAACAACACCAAACTTCCCCACAAAGCTCTTGAACACCTCAGCTCAAAACGGCTCATCCAAATTTTATTTTTTGACATTAAAATATTAATAGCATTTGATGGAGCAATTTTAACCCAATGCCATCCTGGGAAGAGCTGGCAGCTGGCAAAAATCACCAGGCTCTCTAGCTGTTTAAATGAGAATATTCTTCAGTCTGAAAAATTATTTATAGAGGGTTTTTTTACTACCCTTGTATACTGCAATGTTATTTCCTTTCCCACACACTAGCAAAGTCCATTTTCACAACTGCTATAAAGCGGCATGTTCACAGCTAGTAAAACAACTCAATAAATAGCCTCGCGAAGCTATAGCTGTCTCATATCCTTTCCTCAATAAAAACAGAGGTGAACTGCTTATTTTCAGCAGCACACTATAAGAAGACAGAAGCATTATGACTGCTCATACATTCTGACTATCATTTGCCACAAGCTATATCTGTCAGCATTAAATAAAGCTGCATTATAAATGTAAACAAAACACCCACATCTACCAAATGAGCTGTCCGCCATGGCTGCAGGCAGGAATTGAACCCGCTTATTGACTCAGCTTGCTCTTTTTATTTATTCTCCTACAAAGACATGCATTTACTTTACCCTACAAGCAGAGTGGGTTTAGGGGCGGTGACTTGTCTCCTGCACAGGCAGAAAAGGCAGGTTGGTGACAAATGCAGATCTTAATGGGAACACCATTAGGTGGGCAAACATTGAACTATTATTGAAAAACTGATTTATTTTAAAAGGTTATCCTAGACCAAAACACTACATCATAAATAATTTGCAGGATCAGTCAAGTGAATTTATACTTATGATTTTTTTTAAAAAGGTAATTCATTGCAATCAAATAATAATGCCAGTTGGAGAGGAATTACACTCAAATATCAACTGCTCAGAATTTACAGTCTGAAGAGGTTAAAAGGTGCTTGGCTCTACAGCAGCAGAGAGCAGGCTGCTCCTCTGACAGAGGTTATACATCTCTCTAGACTAGAAAAAACTTCTGTCCCTGTCAGACAAAATTCACCTTTGCCCAAGCCCAGAGCGGGCACTGACAGCCCCCGGGCCAGCACAGGGGGACAGCAGGCATGTCCCCAGTGGGCACACTGCTGCCTCCAGCCCCTCCACCCCAGGGACACCCTCCTGGGCTCGGGGCATCGGCCGTGGGACAGCGGGACCGGGACCTGCAGAGCTGCCGGTGCGCTCGGAGCTGCACGAGGGAACACGAGCGCTGTAAAAATACTGCGTGTTCCCCAATTAATAATTGCAATCAATTATTTATATGGATACATTTCTACAAGGAAGGGAGAATAATTATAAATAATGCATTGGCTAGGAGGGAACGGAGGCTTTTTTACTACTTGCTGTAGAAGAAGGAGGTTTTGCCAGAACTGTAAACAAACGCTGCGGGGCCGTTTCTGGAGTGGGACTGCAAAGTGCACTGGACTCTGACTGGACCTCGCACTAGTGCAGACATCACCTCCATGTCATTCAGGCAGCCATTAAAGGAATTCCCACAGTGTTCCTGCAATCTGACACCTCTCCCTCAGACCTAAGAAAAAGCTATGCTTGGAGACAGCTTCTCCTCTGTCAGGTGGTGCTGTTAGAGCTGCAAAGATAATCTTCCTTGGAAAACTCACCACAAGTCCAGAATTATCTTTATTGTTTGTAACTGGAACCAGCTGTCATGTGGGAGGGTGCTGAGATGCCCAGCATCACCAGGTGCCCAGCCCAAGCAGCAGGACCTTCCTTCCTCTGCCACACTGCTGGGTGCTGAGCCCTCCCGGAGGTGGGAGTGGAGTCCAGCACAGCCAAAGCCCCATGAGGTTTCTGGAACACACAGACCAGAGCAGGACCACGAGCACTGCTGGTCTGGCTCCATGTAAAGCACATTTGGAACCTGGGTCTCTAAGGTTCACAGCTGTGATGTGATACTGCTCTTTCTTGTGACATTGCCCTTCAGTGTGATATTGCTCTTCCCTTTCTCTCCAGAACACGGCAAAGAAACCCAAAGGTGACATCAAAACAGGGAGAGTGAAAGTCCAAGTTAAGCAATTGGATGAAGCTGGCACAAGCCCCCTCATGAATGGACAGGAATAAGTGTTCCTCTGTTTTACATCATCCGTTCTTCCAGAGGTAGATATCAAATATTCCTGCTTTTCCATTTGAAGATAAGCTTGCTAACAAAAAAATCATCAGGCAGCTCAGAGCGGCTGTCCATTGGGTTGCTGCATCAGTGTTTATGATGTTTACAGAGAAAAAGAAAATCCGTGTAAGGAGTAGCAAAGAGTAATTAATGTATTGTAGTGTGTAATTTCCACTTCCTACCTCCATTTAAATCAAATCAAGTTTGGCAGTGCCAGAGTAAATCAAGGGGCAGCCACCAGGGAGAGGGGATCGGCAGAGGCATTAGAGCCAGATCCAAACCCGTGCCTCACCCAAGCTCCCACTATTATTACTTGTGCAAAGCAAATATTCAGCCTCCAACCCTAAATCATTTCAATTCCTATTTCCAAGTATAATTTAATCTTTTTCAGCGACACTTGATGCTTACTTCATCACAGCATAATGACAGATTAAAAAGTTGTTGAATTAAATATTAAAGAGGACTTCAGGCAGTTCTGCATTTTTAAGGAATAACACAGATTGGAGATGAAATGAGAAGCCCAAATGCATATTTTATTCCAAAAGGAAAGAATACATATATTTTTCCTCCAGGCCACCTACTTTGTAATAAAACACAGGGCAGGTTTTTATTTAGTGGATAAAAGCATGATATAGTATTATAGGATTCGTATCACTGTAAACTGGTACCGTGCCATGGTGTCAAAGCCAATGACACCATGAGATCAAACACAGCCCTTTGTTAAATATCTACATGTATCTGTGCTGCTTGGCTGTACTGGATATAACTCCATATAGCCATTCACAATATTTTCATTAGACTACCTAAGCACAATTTATTGACTCTCAGATGTGAAAGTTTATCTTGTGATGACACTTCCTGCATGACATCAAAGCACGGAATGCAAAACATAATTTAAACTATTATTGAAATATAAATCATTCTGAGGAAAATTTTGTCAGCATATGAATAAAAATAGTCACTTATTTAAAGCATAGTTTAAAGTGTCTGGAAGTCTTGAAGATAAACAGAGATGACAACAAGTTTTGAACTTTCAAAGAAAACTTCACATTTCCATGAAAATCGCCCCAAACTATTGCATCACAATATAATAGTGGGAGATTAATCTTTTGTATAAAAGGATCAAGATGCTCACTTTTAATTTTTTACATATGTATTAATATTTCTCCTCGTCTTTATAGATGGTTGTCTCTGTATGGGTCACACATTTTGCATTCACTCTACAACAAGCATGATGTCCACATGCACAGAGAGGCACAAGGAGGATCTGGAGAGGTTTTTGATGGCTGTGAGCATGGTGAGATCAAAGTGGCACTGGGATTCTCATGAAACCCTCAGCTCCAGTTTACTCAGTGCCATGTCCAGTTAGTATTTTCAGATGTGTGCAGTTTCCCATCCCTGATCTGTGTGATAACCAAGGGAGTCTGGCATCTCCGGGTGGGTCCGGGCCACGGGCAGGCGATGGAGACCCCTGGTGTCACCCACCCGCGGGCACGGCCGCTCTGGGCAAGGCAGAGGGCAAAACAAAGCGACCATCTCACCCGGGCACCACGAGGAGTGATGCTGCTACACAGCTAAAGCAATGGACGCTGGAAACAGACAACATGTCCCTGTCAATAACCAATTTAAGGATTCCTGCTCTTCTCCGGCAGAGCCTGGCCCTGCAGTCCCACGAAGGCCGCTCAGCCGGACCCCGCCAGGCAAGCCCTGGCACCCGCCCTGCCATGCGGCTCTCGGGCCCTGGGCACGGCTCGGTGGCAGGGCCGGGCACGGCTCGGTGGTGGCCCCGGCACGGCTCGGTGGCAGGGCCGGGCACGGCTCGGTGGTGGCCCCGGGCACGGCTCGGTGGTGGCCCCGGGCACGGCTCGGTGGTGGCCCCGGCACGGCTCGGTGGCAGGGCCGGGCACGGCTCGGTGGTGGCCCCGGCACGGCTCGGTGGCAGGGCCGGGCACGGCTCGGTGGTGGCCCCGGGCACGGCTCGGTGGTGGCCCCGGGCACGGCTCGGTGGTGGCCCCGGCACGGCTCGGTGGCGGCCCCGGCACGGCTCGGTGGTGGCCCCGGCACGGCTCGGTGGCAGGGCCCGGCACGGCTCGGTGGTGGCCCCGGCACGGCTCGGTGGCAGGACCGGGCACGGCTCGGTGGTGGCCCCGGGCACGGCTCGGTGGTGGCCCCGGCACGGCTCGGTGGTGGCCCCGGGCACGGCTCGGTGGCAGGGCCGGGCACGGCTCGGTGGTGGCCCCGGCAGCGGCCGGGCCTGTCCCCGCCCGGGGCAGCGGCCGGGGGCTCGGGGCAGCACCCACGGCCCCGTGCCGGGCACCGGAGGGGCGCCGGGGCTCCCGGCCGGGCCTGGTCGCAGCCTCCCCGCCGGGCAGGGCCTCGGCGGTCCCGGGGCGCCGTGAGCTTCCCGATTAGAGGGATATTATTAATTATTACTGCCGTTATTAATACCGGAGGGATCGCGGCTGTGTCTTTGTGAGCGCACCCACTCTGCCGGGGAGTCATTAAGCCGCAGAACAATACGGCGGCGAGCGACAAGAGCAAAGCCATTGTTCCCTGCCAGCCTCGCGGCCTGCGCCCATGTAAATGAACTTAATGCTCTTCATTCAGGCGCACTCGGAGGGTTCTCATTTACTGCCTCTCTCTCTGTGACAGCATTTTCTCACCAGCCCTGACTGCATAATTAATGCAAATGCAGCCTTAGTGTCATGAGCCGGGCTCCTTTGGTTTACTTTGGTACGACACTTACAGAGGAATATTAACTAGAGAAAGCAGCATCACAACAGGGGTGGAAAATCAGCCTGTCAGGGACTCATTCCAAATGCCACGGAAAGGAGAGCGCCTTCAAGATTGTTTCATCAAGGTGATTGAGAACAAAAACTACTGAGGAAAATTCGAGCTTACATTTATGAGCTTCTCCACATACATTATTTATATCACCTGAACCTATAGGAACGTTATTTCCAAGCACATATTCATACAAAGACACTGGAATTACATGTGCACACACAAGCTGTGCAGGGCCAGGTGAGGGCCAGCACGCCCGGGCAGCTCCGTGTGCGTGTCCCCGCTCGAGGGCCGCAGCCAAGGATTTATCCCTGCACCGCTCCACACATGCTCGCTCCTCAAAAAGGTCACTGAGCTGCGTACCCAATATAGCCTTTGCAGGGATAATCCTGCATTTTAATCCTGCCTGTTCCAATCAAAATTGGCTCTGTTGTTTTTTTTCTTCCCCAGTAAACCAGACAGCAGTTCTGCACTAAATACACGCGAATTTAAAGCAGGAGGGCAAGATCCTGCCCTATTCTCGGCACTTTGTACCCAGCCTTGCAAGCAGCACATGCCTTTTTTCCACAACAGCCACACTAGAAATGTTTATTCAGATTAATCCTGCCTGTATTTCACTACCAGACAGAGCTCTGCCTTGTATTTTTGATCTGGAACAAAAGGAAATTCACAAGCATTATATGGTTATTTGCTTTGCTGCTACACTGGAAGTCTGTAGTTACACTGAAAAACACACCTCTTGGTATGTTTCTTTCTGGAATTTGGGGATTTCTGCATTGTCTTTCTCTATTGCCTTCTGCTCCCAGGCACACCAGCACTATTCAGACCTTCTGAGAATGCTGCTGCCCTTTACCCAGCTGCTAATACCACAGTTCACAAAAATACCCGCCAGACTCTTGCTTCCTTCTCCCCACATCATGTTAATTCAAAAAGCACAAGGATTTTAGCAGCAGCAAATATGAACCCTGGCTATCTGCTCTCCTGTGTTGGAGACTCTGGGTCACCTTTTTGATGTGTCTGTAAAGGCTGGAACCTTGAAGTCTTTTTGTCTAGAAAGTGGGGATTTCCTGGTCATCCCCAAAACCTGTAACTTTCACAGAACAAGAATCAAAATAGTGAAATCTGTTATTTAGTGTTAAAAACTGATGACACCCATCAGCTGAATGTGAGCAAGCTGATTCTCCACGTGTTTACTCCCCAGTGAGCAGACAAACCGAGCCCTGCCAGGGGACACACAACTGCTCTGGGGGCAGCTGCAGCCGAGTGCCCCTGTCCTGTCTCCCACGTGCCTTTGGACTGAGAGCAGCACAGCCACAGTCCCTTTGTCCGGGATTTGTGCCCAAAATGAGGGCAGCCACCCCAAAGGGACCCTGCAAAGGAGCTCTGTGAGAGGAGGCTCCGGGCGCTGCTGTCACAGCACAAGGCGAGCCCCTGGGTATGGGCTGCGAGCATCACCCACCTCTGCCGTGCAGGAAGACACGGCTGTCACCAGCAGAAAGGTCCCTGTCGTGCTGCTTTTCCTGTCTGCAATCCCTCCAAGCCTAAGGCATTCTGCACTGCCAGGCCTTCCACTTCTCCTTGCTTTGCTGCCATGAAGGCAGTTCCAGCAGCTGTGCCCCTGCCCCGGGCAGGAGCAGCATCCCCCTGCCCCAGGGTCAGGTGTGGGCCACGGACAGCCTGACACCTCCCTGCCAGCCGAGGCCCTCACCAGTTTAACTGAATATACAAGAACTGAAAAGAATACCTTTATCCCTCTCATATCCCATAGTACTGAATGGATCAAATGAACATGCCAGTCAAACGGTTTATTTTAGACAGGAAACAGCCCCGCAGACCATTATTACAAATTAAAGGTATTATATTGAAGTCATTTTTAATCCCTTATAAATGAATAACCCTTCTACCAACATTAAATCATTTTCTTCTGCACAAGTAACATTTCCTTTCGGCAGCACAGGATCTATTCCCCTGCAGACCAGGAGCTATCCTTCCGTCAGAGCCGGCAGCGGCTGATTACACCGCACCAGGACTCATAAAATTCCCACAGAACTGGCACTTGTGTCTTCCCAGGGCAGCGCTGCCTTCTCTCATCCATAAGCAATAATGCCACTTTATTCTCAGTAATCAGCACGCAGATGATTATTTAGACGCAGCCTCATAATCCTCCTCGCAGCAACCACGGAAGATCTGGATCTGAAATCTGCAGCCAAGGAATTCCCCTCCTGCAAGCAGGGACGGGGAGCCGAGCCCCTTCTGCAGCACGGGACGGGCACTGGGCTTATTTATGTTTGGCAGCTGGACAGAAAGTGGAGCCTGGGAAAGGAGTGAGTTCAGACAACTTCGAGCAGGAACCGCACCGCGTCCGCTTCGGCACGGCTCTAATAGGGCATCAATATTGTCATTTAAACTTAGGATCAGTACACAAATGTGCTATAAATGGGAAAATCCCTTGTGATACTGGTGTGAAACACGCAGCTCATTGATTTTGTTCTTGATGGTCGGCTATTAAAGCGGCGAACACGCTGACCTTGTGTGCACAGGCAGACAGTGTGCATGCAACATAAAGTTGAAAAACAGCTTTAAAATGACTGTTTAAAACTGCAGACTGCAAACCTTCAAATACAGACAGACATTCCATAGTTTATTTTAAATTGGCATCCGCAATTTAACAAGCTATTCCAACAAAGGATTAGCATAGCATGTGCTTTTCCTTAGCCATCAATTATGACATGGGGAATGCAGGGCACAACTTCAGTGTCAGATTACAACGTGCTGCACAAACCCACTCACAGCTCTTTGCTCTGCAATTCCCACCTCGCAGGAGCCAGGCCACAACACTTCCCCAGCATCATCCTGAACCTCCATGGACCTGCAGATTACAAGTCCTTGGCTGCTTCTCTGACATATTTCTACCATTTAAACGAAGAAAAAACACACACTGGTATTTATGTCTATGCTCTCATTTCAAATAAAACCTCAAGTGCGTCTCTTCGTTGTAGATTCCATTAGATAAACATTTTTGTTTTTAAAAAAATTGATTAAATATTGAATATTTCCATAGGATGAAAACAGCAATTTCCACTTAGCACGATGACAGTTTCAGATGCTTGACCTGTTATTAGGCATAAAATTAACAGTTTTATCAATCTCATATATGGGATGATTGCATGCAGATACTGAGGTGCAAAATGCACAAGCCTAAGAAGATGTGACTATAATTTAGCAAGATTTAAAATCACACAATTTGTCATACTTACAAAGACCTGCCTTATGAATTGAAAAAATAATAAGAATTATATTTTTTAAATCAGAAAGTTTTTATTATCCCCATCATGTGGATGCAGACTGGATTTCATGCAAAGATGGGGGGAGAGCTCCTGTTTTAGCTATTTTTCCTGTCCTGCTGTCCTTTCTCCTGCATTTGCCTAAAGGCTCTCAGTAAATTACACTCCAAGTAAATGACTGTAATTTACCCGTTGAATTCCCTTGTTCAGGAAAAGCACACACCACACATTCCAGCGTTTCCACAGCTCAAATTTACCATTCTCCGTGTCAAGAACAATCCACGAGCAGTAATTTGAAACTGTTTGAGCCTTCAAATAAGGGAAATTAGAAATGTTTTGAGAGCTAAGATTTTCAGTGAGGAGATAAAATCTGATAAAATCTGTAACAGTTCAATTCCTTCTCCTTTCTATTTATGAGCAGGGCATTAGCTGTTCTGCTCAGCACCCGTGCCCGGCCCCGTGCCGATCCTGCCCAGGAAGCGAGACTGGTAATAAACAGGAACTGTTCTTAATGAGGGAAAAATATCTTTAAAGGCCTAACAACAAAAATAAACGCAGAGGAACGACCTTCCAGCAGAGCCGAGTGGCAGCACAGCGCCGAGTCCCGACCCACCCGCGGCCAAACTCCCTCAACTCCGCCAGGAATTCCCCCCAAATTCCTGACTAGGCTTAAATTCAGCCATTTGTTATCCGACGGCTCAACCCTGACAACAGAGCTGAGGCTGTACAGCTGGGCAAATCTCGAAATTAAAATATTCTATAAAACAGGATTTTAATTAACGTCTAGAGCGATTAAAGCAGAGAAATCCATACATGCTGGTGATGAATTATCCCACGCGGCTGCGGGGAATGTTCTGGGCCCGGTGACGGATTTGCTGCCCGGGCAGACACAGCCACCTCCCCACGCCGCTCGCACGCTCCGCAACCACAACCGCCTATTTCACTCTGTCTAAAGGCAGGTTTTCATATGGCAAAACTGTTATAAATCCTCATTATCCTAAATAAAATTACAGCACTTTAAACATTTCCAGGGAGAACATTCTCTCTTCTAAACAACTACCTTAGCGAGTAATAGGAAGCAATATGGTTGCACTTGTGTCACAGTTGGAAGTCTTTTTAAACTGTCGCCCTGCTAGCAAACCAATTCTACATATTAAAATGAATGGATTGCTTATTTCAAGGGGAAAAATCATTTATAAAATCAAGACCATTATTAAGATACTGTGACTTATTTCCACTCCAGAGTGCACGAGAAACAGATAAATGCAGCAACCTATGCAGCCTGAAATGTCTTTTTTTTTGATGCCACAATTTTCTTTTTCAAATGAGTCATCCATGCGTACAAGTAAATTAAAAATTGATCTAGATTCCACATGCAAGGAGCTGAAGTTTTTACATGTTTCCATATTACAAACAAGTACAGAGCTTGCAAACATCTGGCTCCAGGCTTTTATTCCTGAAACAGGAGAGATCTCCCTCCTGCCCCCCCGCTCAGTGCTGGCAGTGCCAGAGCTGAACAGGCAGGGTTTTGGCTGGGTGCTGCAGCCACACCCAACCCTGCAGCAGGTCACTTTGATTTCCAGGGGGGAACTGACTGACCTCCTCAGGAGTGCTCATCTTACTCCAGAATAACACCCTGCTCAGGCCATATAGCCTATTTATTCAGGACCCTTTAACAGATTAGTTGTTTGGATTAAATCTAATCAGAGGTTCAGTTAACACCCCACAGCAGGTTTGGGAGCATGCACCTTGTAGTCACTGAGTAAATTACAGGATCCCTATAATTTGATGAGAACATGTGGGCATTTTTCCACAAGCTCATAAATTACTGATTGCTTTTTGTAGGTTCCATTGATACTAATGTGTGCTTCCCTCCACGGCTCTGCCCCAGATTGTTGCTGGCACAAACATTGCCACTTGGAAACCCAGTAAATTACGGAAACATGTTTAATCATGAGGTTTAAAAACTTTGCACATTAATGATGGGGAAGGCTGCAGTTCTTGAGCTGCAAACAGCCTCGCTGTGGGTTGCCCAGGGCAAAAGGCTTCCAGCACAGATCCGCTTTCCAGTACAATGGCGTGGCTGGGATTAGCACAGGAGATCCCTCAGATGGGCTTTTCCCCTGTGAACCCTTACCCACCAGCAGTTCCATTTTTGTCCTTCTTGGTCCCACTCCCCAAACCAGGCAGCAGCCTCAGCACACACTGCTCCTCGTGCAAACCTCATTTTAATGGAAAAGGCAGCTAATAATAAAGCAATTAGCTGCTCAACTAAGAAACTGCCAGTTTTGCTGTTGTCTTTTTTTTAATCATTGAAAATTTCTCTGTTAATTTCCAGCCATTTGTAGAATCCGTTTCCATAATTGCAAACCTGGATGGATTGTTTCTAGAAGTTGAACCATGGCTGATGCCAGCAGAACCTACGAACACATAAAAGCTTCAGTTTCTAATGTCACCATCAAGCCAAAAACAATTACACCCATTTGAATTATGGCAACCAATAAACTTAGATAATCACCATATGCAACATAACATTTTGGCACTTGAACTAAAAACTCTTGTAGACAACTATAGATTGCTGCTAATGTTGAGCGTTCTTGTCCTACCCAAGGCTGCCAATAGAAATGCCAAAGCTGCTGAATGCTGCTCATCCTCGTAATGTTGTCAGTGAATGGCACATTCACACAGCCCCCAATCCTCTCTTCCCAGGCATGGTCTTCTCCAGCTGCAGCTTAATTTCCTGTGACTTGCCTAATTACTGTAATTAAGGATTAATTGCCATTAATTATTCACACATAAGCTCATCGCAAATCATGGGGTAAATGTCTTATGAAAGCTGCCATACAAGCCATGTATAAACACACTGGGATGCTCCAGGCAGGAGAATCTATCACTCAGCCCTGAAGCAAATCTCTGTGCTTCTCTTACAAAAACAGCTATAACTCTCCGAAACTCGACAGTCTTCCCAGGTAAGCATTAGGTTACAGAGCATGTTTTCCTGTGGAAGCCACAACAGTTTTATTAGTACTATAAATGCTGTTTTATCTTTCCAACTGCTATTTTTATGTTTCCATTTTTATTCTACGGTGCTCAGTTTAGGACAAGCGTTTGCTGGAGGAGGAGCGCTGGCCGTGCGCGCCCCGTGCAGGGCTCTGCAGTGTGACAGAGCCACGTGCCAAGGACAGCCCAGCCTGCCAGGGGAGCCCCGCGCTCCCACATCCCCAGCCACCTTTGCCAGCCTTTGCACGCTGAGTGCTCAGCTCTGAGTACCCTCTGGGAGAGCAAACGTCCTGCCGGGCACGGCCAGGAAAAACCCAAGGCCCAGCAAAGATGCTGGACCTGACAGAAACAAACTGGGAGTGGCAATGGACTGAGCCCAGCATTACCTGGCTGCCCTGGGCGTTCCTCTGCTTTACTGTGACTGTCTGCCATCCATGTTCAAAGCAACCTGAAGGGTGAAGCAGGCTTCTTTGTAAGTGCACCAAGATAACATGGGCTGTCAGCAGCATGGGCATGTGGTGCTGGCTGACCACACGTGGCAACCAGAGGGGCTCCAAAGCCAGGCTCCGTTGACCAAAACAGTGCATGAGTGTCAGCCTCCCAGTTCCTTCACTGCCAGGTTTGAAACGGTACGAATTTGATTTAACAGAACGAACTGCAGTGCTGGGATGTGTTGTGCCAGGAGTCAAGGAGATCCTACATCAACGCTTGCGTTACCACTGAAACACTGCCCCAGGAAATTTAAGTGTACGCAGGCAGAATGTTGCTCTAATTGTTATGTTAGTACCTTCTGCAGCAAATTAATGCATGAAACATTTTCATTTCGGTACATAAGTTTGTGTGTCTGAGTTAAACATTTATGTTAATGGACCTTCTGGCAGATCTGTAATGTTTCAAATACTCTTGTAGAACAGCTTTTTCTAAATACATCATTTAGCAGTTCTTTCCCCATTTTCTACCTGATCTGGGGGCATGCAGGAAGAGAAACTATTTCACAGTTTTAAAAACCTCCTGCTTGAGTAACTACAAACTCAGCTGCATTCAGGCAAGGTAGCAATTATGCCTGCACCGCCAACAGCGATGTAGGATTGTATTAAAAAAAAATTAAATAAAAGGCACACTAATAGCCAGCATATGCTGCGATCATAACGCCCTGCATCAGCACACTGTGCTCCCCAGCCAGCGCGCTGCCAGCACCCATCCCACAGCCCATGGGCCCCCCAGCACTGAGCTGCACGCGCGGGGCTGCGCGTGGTGCTGGGTGCCCGCCCGCGCTGGCAGAGCTGCCCGGGGCTGCCCTCTCGCCCAGCACAGCTCCTGGACACTGCCACCACCCCGGCTGCCCTAGAAACCCCGGGCTGATCTCCATCCCGTGACTCTGACAGGAAGGCACGCACACGGTGTTGGGATGGCTGCCAGGACCCTGCAGCGTGCCAGGACACAGCGCTGCGGGGCACGGAGCGGGGAGGGTGCCCCCCGACCCTGCAGGTGCCCATCAGCCTGGGGGTGATGGGCATTTTTGTTTCCTGGGGATACGTGCCAGGACATGGCTTGGGAGGGGTGAGGGCTGCCCCAGACCCTCCCCAGCCCATGCCAAGGCGTCTCAAATGTAGGAATGGGTCTCGGCCTATCCCAGCGCCTGGGGCTGCCTGTGGCCCTTGTCCTACATGTCTGCTCACTGCTGGTGCCTCCTAAATTGGTATTTCCCTTTCTCTGACCACCTTGTTACTGAGGCATCTGCCAAGCTCTGCCATGTCCCACTCCATTTATGGCCTACCAGCTCCTATGACCTGGGTAATTAGGATTTTTGTGTTAATTGGAGTAAATACAAAGAGGGGAGTCATAGCCATAAATTCCCAAATGCTATTGAGGAAGATCCTTAGCAGAGCAGTGCTGAGCCCAGCATGGCTGTGCACCACAGTGCAGGGCACAAGGAGGAGTGGGCAGGAGAATGCCCCTGCAGCCAGTCTGCCCCAGCCTGGGGCAGTACCCTGACCCCAATTCCCATCTTTCTGGGCCACGTGGCCAAGGATGGCAAAGGCTTTCTTGGAAAGTAGGCGGACAGTGCTGAGCAGAAGGGCAAAGCAGAGCCTGCTTGGGTGTGAGTTAATGTTCCCGAAAATGCCTGGAGTAAGACCAGGTTTTACAGCCACATCAGCCACAGGCAGGGCCCAGGGAAGGCACACATGAGGAAAGGTTGCTGCCAAAGGCCCGAGCACTGGACTGCACGTGGGGATGAGCCACCCCTGTCCTGCTGCCTGTCCCAGCTCCACGGGGTCTGGGGGCCAGGAGCTGGCTGGGCTCTGGGAGCTGGGCTCAGGCTGGGCTCTGGTGGGCTCTGGTGGGTTCTGGTGGGCTCTGGAGCTGGGCTCTGGAGCTGGGCTCTGGGAGCTGGCTGCTGCTCCAGCAGGAAGGGACCTTCAAGCTGCCCAGCCTGGCACACACAGAGTCAACCAACAGCTGCTGCACCGAGGGCAGCCAGAGCTGAAACTTCCCCCAGCTCCCAGCCCACTGTCCCTCTGAAAACAGTACCTGCAGAAACTGCCACTGCTCTGACAGAAGCACCATTATGCTTGAAATATGTGGCTAAATATTACACAGTAAAAGCATTTCCCCTCTTGAATTAATTACATTTCACTTCCCCCCCTTCGTATGTAAAGGCTTTCACTGTCCAGCAAAGGGGGCCTCCTCTCCCCAGCAGATATGAAATTTGGCAAGCCTCATTTATCCTGAAATTTATAATTCAACAGATATTTCTGCTAACACTTCTTGATAACATTGCAACAGAAATGCAAGTCTTAATTCCTGGGCATGGGAGGCTGAATGTAAATGTAAAAAATACTCTTTTTTTAATTCTGCTTTTAAATCTTACACTCTGCATGGTTTCCAAATCAGTTTAAAGTTTCCTGGAAACTTTTATAATAAACAGTCCTGCTCCATAATTTGATGTTTTTAAATGAAAGCATCCAAGCTAATCTATACAAATTAACAGATGTCCTCCTGAAACAGTTAGAAACAAAGAAATGCAGATGCGAACATCATCAGCATCCAAATGAGCTTATTGTAGGACCCTTTAAGGCACATCTGAGCAGAGCTCCAGCCTGTACTCTACCTTTCAACTTGCAAATGACAGTGTCACCAAACACTGTCCTTCCATCAATCAAGCTGGGTCATGAATATACAAAAGGCAGCCGAGAAGCTGGCTACCTCCTGCAGTTCAACTTGCCCTAATTATCTGGGCCTTTCTTTTTGTTCCCTGGAAGGGTGCACTCCCAGTCAGCTGCTGGGCAGCCCCGGGCTCGTTGCGGGAGGTTCCGCACACTGACCCTCCCGCGGACAGCCAACGCACGGGAAATGTGAGCACCAAATGTCATCTTTCTTATTCATCATTATAAAACTTCCCTCCCCTTTCAAAATACCAATCTGCTGCCATTTTCAGACCCTCCCCCGCACCCCTCCAAGCTGTCATTCCCAGCGCTCGCTGCCAGTCGAGTGAATTAGCATCCTAACTGATGTGCTGTTATTCTCCCGTGCAGCCCTCGATGCGGTAACTAATGACCTCCCCCCAGAAAATCCAGCCGGCCGCCAGCTCCGGCTGCTCCCTCCCGACGTGGGAGCCGGAGAGCCGGGGCCGCCCGTAGGGAAAGCTTTTCCTGGGGACATCGCCTCCCGAGCAAATCGGCGCTGAGGCGGTGCCGCCGTGTGCCAGCGGCAAACACAGCCCGAGCCTCGGAGCAGAGCAGGGTCCGGGCCGGCCCCGGGACTGCTCTGGGGGCAGAGCCGGGCAGCGGCCGGGCCGAGCACAGCATCCCCTGCTGCTGGCCCTGTTACCGGACCGGACCGAGCACAGCATCCCCTGCTGCTGGCCCTGTTATACCGGGCCGGGCCGAGCACAGCATCCCCTGCTGCTGGCCCTGCTACCGGGCCGGGCCGAGCACAGCATCCCCTGCTGCTGGCCCTGTTATACCGGGCCGGGCCGAGCACAGCATCCCCTGCTGCTGGCCCTGTTATACCGGGCCGGACCGAGCACAGCATCCCCTGCTGCTGGCCCTGTTATACCGGGCCGGGCCGAGCACAGCATCCCCTGCTGCTGGCCCTGTTATACCGGGCCGGGCCGAGCACAGCATCCCCTGCTGCTGGCCCTGTTACCGGACCGAGCACAGCATCCCCTGCTGCTGGCCCTGTTACCGGACCGAGCACAGCATCCTCTGCTGCTGGCCCTGTTACCGGGCCGGACCGAGCACAGCATCCCCTGCTGCTGGCCCTGTTACCGGGCCGGACCGAGCACAGCATCCCCTGCTGCTGGCCCTGTTACCGGACCGAGCACAGCATCCCCTGCTGCTGGCCCTGTTACCGGGCCGGACCAAGCACAGCATCCCCTGCTGCTGGCCCCGCTACCAGCCCGGGCCCGGGGGTGCCCCCGAGACCCCCGAGCAGGCCGGGGCTGCCCCTGTGCCCGCTGCCCCGGTGCGACGGGCAGCAGATGGGGCCTCGAGCCTGCGGTGCTGCCAGAGGCACCAGGGCACCCAGGGGCTGAGGGGACAGTGCCTGGGACAGACCCTGGGCTGAGGCACAGACCCCGCCGTGCCCCAGGGCTGTGACCTGGAACCCTTCAGCTTTGTACCGACTTCAGCTCTTCAGCAATCAATTCCTGTCCTAAAGGACACTTTCTCCAGGACATTTTAGATCTCTTGATGCAAACAAAGAAGGAAAGCTCTCCCGCCTGCCCCTGGGGACACAGCCGTGTCTGGGAGGGCAGCACCCAGCTCCAGATGCCATTCCCATGGCGAGGGGTAAGAGTGACCCACGGGGCAGGAGCACCCACGGGTGTGCTGGCCCTGCAGCCGAGGGGGCACCTGGCCTGGCGTGATGTGGGGTGACTGTAACGGAGAGGGGACGGTCCCCAGAGGAGGAGCAGGGGATTCTCGAGTCAGGCCCCGATCAGCACGTCCTGGTGCCCACACAAGGCCGCAGCAGTGCCGTGCCCATCTGTGCCCCTGCCCCAGCTGCTGTGACACGCTGGTGTCCCAGACTCCTGTCACACCTGGCACAGCAGCCTGGCCTGCCCCTGCCCCTCAGCCCTGCACTGGGAAGGGGCTCCCAGATGTAAAAGGAATTTTGAAACTGAAAGGCAATTCATGTAAGTGAAATACTTCCATGCCTGAAATTCCCTGTAGGACCCCAGAAACTCTAGAAACATGAAGCAGGGAAGAAATCTTCAAATCCCTCTTTTGGAATTGAAATCACTTTATAGACTACCAGAGGTGGAATAAATGTGGGAGGAATTTTAATGACTGCAGGTATTTCCTGCCTATGAATGATTGCCACCAGCTGAGAGGATTGATCTGGGGATGGGAACACCCAGAGTGGACAAAGCCCTCTGACCCCCCTCCAGCCACTGTTCCCCAACCTTGGCCAACCTTGGCCAGCCCCACAGTGTTCCAGGTATGGATGTGGTGAGCCCCACTGGGCACAGATAACGCCAGCCCTGCAGTGGCATCAGGATCAGCCCCTCCAGGAGCCATGCAACACCTACAAAAGAGTCTTGTCCACAGACAGGAGAGCTGTGACCCCACGGTATCTCCTCAGTCCAGGCACCAGTGGGCACTGAGCATCCCCGCACATCCCTTCTCAGAGCTGCCTGCAGAGCAGCAAAGTTAGGGAAAGTTACTCCTGGAAATGACCTTTAGAAGGACAATTTATCAAATAGAAATGAAAGCAAAAATAAAATCTGCATCCTTAATTTCTCTTTCCTTTCAAAGCTGGGTCTCTGACTCCACAAACTGTGTTATATATGTTTACATTTCTATAAAAGCAAGTGTTCCTTGGAGGAGCAGCGAGGTAATTCACATTTGCATCATGTGTAGCTATGATAAATAATAAATATGGAGCTGATAAATGGTACTGTGCAACTGGAAGACCTATTTTTTATTGAATGGCTGACTAAATACTCATGTAAAAGTCATAACTTGATGCTTCTTTTACCCTGGGGCTGCAGTAATTTATTGTTGTAATTTATATGCACTGCCTTGGTGAGGGGACAGTTTTAGCCCAGCCCAGGGACTGTCCTGTCCCTTTGGGTGCAGGAGGGGTCCCAGGGGACGTGCAACAATCAGAGAGGTGTGACGGGTCAAACCATGGTGTTTGGGGTGAGATGGGGCCAGGAGAGCAGGGCAGGGCTGAGCACAGAGTCACCCCTGGCACCACGTGGAGCTGTGGGGCAGGGTGTGGTGCATGGCTCGTGGCCACCACGGAGCAGAGGGACTGTCCTTCCTGGGACATGACAGAGCAGAGGGACTGTCTGTCCTTCCTAGGACCCCAGCACAGGGTGACCCATGGGAGGGATCCCCAGCACCACCAAATGCACATGGTGCTCTCACACCGTCAGTTTGTTCTCCAGACAAGCACAAACACCCCTGTGCACACACACCTGCACATCCCAGCACATGCCCAGGTGAGAGCAGAGGAGTCTTGCCCCCCTCCCAGGGCTGGCCCCTCTCATGGGGTGGGATTTCAAGCCCACTGGGATCAGGACATTCCAGCTGTGCCCACCCCACACTGGCTTCACTGACAGCCTGGAAACTGTGACTGGAGCAGGAGAAGTGAGGTCCATAAAGCAGAGAGCTGCTGCCCGGGCTGGAGACAGCAACAATAAATCCTGCTGTGTACAATGGCTCAAACTTGTCTTTAAAAAATGTCCAGAGAAAAAACTCACCCCTCCCAAAACACGAGTGGGCCCCATCGCAGCTAACAATCAACAGGATTAATTGGAGAAGGAATTTAAGAAATCTATTTCAGCAATAATGTGCCTTTGATAATTTAGAGGCAGCCATGATACCACGATTTGTACATGACAGTCATATGAAATAATAAACCTTGCTAGCTATAAACATTACCAAATTCTGACACTATTGATTTATTATGTCTAACAGTGACATCAAACCGAACAACTGACAGAAACAATGTTACAGCTTTAAGAGCAGTTTGTCAACGATTAATTCTGCCAAACGGGGTTTAGTTTTATGCTGGGACTGCTTGTCTAGCAGTTGTCAATCCAAGCAAAAATTACTACTGCCACACGTCTGCTCCCGCCAGCCCGAGGCGCCGCTCCGCTAGCCCTCATTACCCCGATCACCACGAATACAGATGCAGGGCCAGTCCCTATTTAATATGCGTGTTAATTATGCAAATTATTAATTGGGCTGGTGCTTGAGGACTTGTGTTTATGCCCAGATTAGAGTCAATAACTGTATCACACAGCATTTTAAGCCTGACCTGTGACAGAAATAAAGCTGTGCTGAAAGCGCCGCGTTCTCTGCGGCTGCTCGGGGCGGCGGCGAGGCTGCGGCACCACACGAGCACCGGGATCGGGATCCCTCCGTCGGCACCTGCCTGGCACCACGGCCTTGTTGGCTCCAAACACATCCTCATCACACTCCCGACCTTTGCCAGGTATTTTACAGCCATTTTCTCTTCCAGCAGGAAGGTGGGTTTGTGCTACTTCTATTGCACCGTCAATACGAAGCGTGTGACACCATGTTATACACTGTAAATTTGTTTGATTTTTAAAAATCAAATACATTTAAAGGTGCAAAGATCGAGGGTGAAGCTACGAGGCTTTTCCAATTAAAATTTACAGCAGACAATGTTGTAAATTTTATACAGTTGTAATGCTGGCTGCAGTTGTGCTGAAATGGGAACTATTGATCAGCCTGATTTCCCAGGATACAAGAGGGGGAAACAAGGTATTGCACCAGCAGAAACAAAACTTTCATTTGTAAAGCCTTCTATTATACTTTACTGCCCTCATTTGGTTCCAGATGCATCTCTCTTAGCAGGAGAAATAAGGTCACAGCCTCTTCCCCAAAGAATTCACGGGAGCAGAGGAGGTGAAGGGGAGCTCCACAACAGCCCTGTGCCGCAGCTCTGCCAGCTCTGCCAGCTCACCCAGCACAGAACAGGGCCAGGGGGGCCAAGGGCAGTGGCACAGGGGTCACCCAAGCCCCAGGACCCACACCCAGCATGCCCAAGGAGCCCCAGACACAGCACAAGGGCTGTGGGCTGGGAGGTGTCTCCAGCAAGGGAGAGATTTACAGACACACCCAGCCTGATTCCCAGTTGGAAGCAGAGGATGCCTGGCTAGGAAGAGGCCACCCAGGCCAGTGGTGTGGAGGCACTCACTGGGGCCAGACTATGTGCCAGCTCTGGGTTACAGCCCCACCACTCCATGCTGGCCACAATTGCTCCTCCTCACCACAAAAACTCCGGGAAGAGCCCCGGCAGGCAGTGCTCACCCAAGGTGCTGGTGCTGCCATGGGGTCTGTCCTGGGCACACGGATCTGGTGTGGGCAGTGTCCCACGGCACCAGGCTGCTGCCAGGGCAGCTCGTGTGGCCATGGGGGCAGCACCCTGAGGTGCCCCAGTGTCCCCCACAGGGCAGGCACCCGGTGGCATGGTCACCACCCTGGCACAGCTGGCCTCCTCTTCTCCCTCAGCTTTTAATGCAATCCATTCCACATATGGTCCATTCTCTATGGACACCACAACTGTTTTTAAGGGAAAGTCTGGCACCAACAGCACTGTTGCCTGGCCAACAGCTCTGTTAGTCCTCACTCAGAGAATTTACATATGAATCAATGCCACCTTCACACTGAAATATGATGTTCTCGTTCAGTTAGACATTTTCTGCATTTCTTGCTTCACTGCAGCCCCATGGTTGTGCCAGACCCTGGGCACTGAGGTTTCTAGGAGCACTCATGCTGACTCCCACGCAAGGGTGCTCCTCACCTGGGCTCCCCCACAGCCACCATCACCTTCTCCAGAACAGGGTACCCACCCCTGGGTGCTGGGGCACCAAAACTCATCACACCCTGCAGCGGTGCCAGGAAGAGCCATGGTCCCTGTGAGCCACTGGCTGCACCCAGCGCTGCCTGGTGAGCTAAAACCTGCCGTGTCAACCTGCCTAAGAGCAAGTGAATCCAAAACACAAACAACAAAGCCAGAGCTAAGTTAAAAGGACAAAAAAAACACACAATGGATGATCCCAATAATGGGAAAAGATAACAAAGCCCCTGGATCCCAGCATCTGGCACTAAATGCACTTCTCTGTAAACTGAATGGCGGCTCCCAAACTGCGCCAAGCATCACTCCTCTGCCAAGGCAGTAAACAGCTTTTATCAGCAATAATGATGGCATAATCCCAGCTAAAAAGGAAAGTAACATATGGCAGCAGCCCTCCAAACCCCATCCCGACAAAGTAGGGGGCATTTTTATTACAGAGTCCACTTGCAGAAAACCTGCCAGCCTCCTTCTCTCTTTTCTCCTCTTTTTTTACAGGTTATCATCTTCGCTGTTTGAGCCGAATGTGGCATTTGGGAGTTTTAAACTAATGAGTTCATTTTTCTAGGAAAAAAAAAAAAAAGAAGAAAAAACAGAGGGAGCTTGGATAGACAGGAGAGACAGGATACCCAGAACTGAGAGGCGACACTGAGCCCAACCAGGCTGGAAAAGGGAACGTTCAGGCCTAACACAGGGATGGGAAATGCACTCTGCAAAGGGGCCACGTTATTTCAAATACTGCCACACAGTTTAGGCTTAAGTGTGACGCAGTGTTTGGAAAACAAACACGTGGGAAGGAATAACTCAGCCCTGACGCAATGTTTTTCTCTAATGATGTGAAATGTTATATAAGAGTACTGCTAATAGGTCAGGTGTAAAGCAGGGCAAATTCTGTTTACAAGCTGATTTCAGAACCAAAATGAATCTAACATTATTAACCTTTTTTAATGGTCAGCATCCTCATCTATATTTGCAGATGTAATATCCCCCAAACTGATTTTAAGGCCAGCTGTGTATTTATCAAGAGCAGAGTGAGACTCTGTGAAAGGCATCAGCTGGACGATGGAGAGTTGGTGCCACATGGCCTCACCTTTAATTGACAGAGCAAGCACTTGTTTTCACTTTATGATTTGCTGAAATACCATCTCCAAGTAAAGAAGAGATTCCAGTCTCACTTTGGCTCTGCAATCTCATCACGCAATTATTTGAAAACATTACGATTTGCTAATTATCATGCTAATTATTTTGCCCTATACGTTTGCCATCATGTTGTACAATTAAACCCAGAGCCAAGCTTTGTTTGCACCACACAAACAGGGCTGTGGTTGGGAACAAGAGGGGAAAAATGGAGGAATGCACTAATATTTTTTTGACATCTTTACCTATAAATATTTTTTCAGACTGAAAAATGTATCTAATAGCCCCACTCGCTGATGTGCACTGCAGTTTACCACAGTGTCTATATTTCTGTTGTCAGTTTTACAGTATCTCCCTTCATTAAACCTATCAAGTTTTCCTTTTGATCATGCAACCAAGGCCAGAAGACAGATATCTTCCTGGAACAGAGCAGTCTGCCAAGTCTTTCACAAGCCCAGCTTTAACCTCCCTATTGATTTTCTCAACACTGCAGCCATTCATTGTTTGTGACATTTGGCTGTCGGCTCTTTAACACCCTTCAACCAAATCAATTTCATATTTTTGTCAATGCCCTGCTAGAGGATGAGCAGAATCGGAAGAGACTTAGCATGATTTAGAATGTTGATTTTCTAGAGCAGTTTTATCTGTAGTTTTTACAAGCCTTATAAAGTTAATTCAACATGTTTATTTAAGCATATGCAATAAATTGGGAAAGAAGCGCTACCAGAGTTAAGTTTCAAATTCCCCAAATCTAATTCATGGAGGAAACTAAATTATTTTATCAATGTCAGTAAAAACAAATGTGCCTCCCTCCTGCTCCCTCCAAACCCAAACCACAAGGAGGCAGGTCCCTGGCCAGCCCAGACCCAGGGGACTGCTAGCACACAACCACAGCTTCAATCCAGGAATTCAGTCCAGTGGGCGCTGCAGTGATGGGACTGTCACCCCTGGCCATGGGAAGGACAGGCCCCAGAGTGCTGAGATGGGGCCTCCACGTTCAGCCCCAGCCCCATTCCTCTCCAAGCCAACCCCGTCATGCTGGCCCACTCCCGGATCCTGGGGTGCCTTTTGGGGACTGAGGATGCTCACGGCCAGGCTGGGCTTTCCTGTGTTTCCAGCCAGGGCAGACATGTGCCAAGGCTCTCACACATGGCCCCAGAGCGTGCCCAGCCCCCAGGCAGCAGAAACCGTGGTGGGGATCATTTCACACGACGTTTTCACCTGACAGACCAGAGGCATTAAATGTGGATTAGCAGCCTGGCAGCTTGAGCAGCTCCTTTGGAGCCAGTAGCTGCACGGTGTAAATATGTATTTAGGGCATTGCAGGCTCCGAGGCAGCGGCTCCTGCCCGCACCCCCGGACCCACGGCAGGCACTGCTGGGGAAGCGCTCCCTGCCTGCAATGGCCTGAGCTGGTCCTTTGTGTGTGCCCACACATCCCCCACCCGGCTGCTGTAATCCTCAGCCCTGGGAGCCACGTCCAGAGAGGACAGAAATGCTCTTGCCAGGCAGGACAAGGAAGGCGTCCCCTGTCCTAGCCCAGCACAGAGGTCACAGTCCCACACGCGCCCCAGCTCCTGGGGAGCAGGGACTGTCCTTGTAGCCTTCCCTCTATTTTTAACTGCTGATAAATTGGAGAGACTCTTGGTTAAAGCGTGTGGGTTTCAAGGACGTGGAGGACGGTGATGGCAGCAGCTGACACTTCATTACATCAGAGATGCGAGCGGGAGGGGACTCCCGTGTCCCCGAGGTTGCTGGCGGGGGTGGCCGGGGCTGTCCTCAGGGTGGCAGCCCCATGGTGCCATGGCACACACCCCAGGGCAGGGTGAGGAGCTGTGCCCCCCTGGCCCTCAGCTTTCTGGAGATGTCCCCCTTTGTGGGCAGGAGACAGCCCCTGCAAGGCTCCCCTGGCTCCATCCCTCGGCTGCTCAAACCCCCTGGGACAGGGGCTGGGGGCCTGCCAGCACCACACCTGTCTGTCTGTGGAAAAAGGCCTGATGAGAAATGAATTTGAAAAACCAATTGTAAAAAATAGTTTTAAAGTCTCTCAGCCTTGCCCCCGGGGAAGGAGGACATGGTGTGTTTAAAATACTGTGCTTAAAATAAAAAATATTCTCCATGCTGGCAACCTATTTTGCTGGGTTCCTGATATTGCTGTTTCCAAGACCACGAGTGCACCAGACCCCCTCCTCCCCAGGGACACCACGGGACAGGAGAGCCAAGGTTAAAAATAAAGCTTTCAGCATGGTTTCCCAGCCTGGCATCCTTCAGAGGCACACTGCACCAAAACCAGCCTCTGCTAAACCTCCCCTGATTGGGATGGGATGGGATGGGATGGGATGGGATGGGATGGGATGGGATGGGATGGGATGGGATGGGATGGGATGGGATGGGATGGGGTGGGATGGGATGGGATGGGATGGGATGGGATGGGATGGGATGGGCAGGTGGATTCCCACACATGGAGCCCAGAGAAGGGAGCAGGAGCACAGTGGGCAGACCAGCTGCTGCTCTGAGGCACCCCAACATCTCTCTCCTGAAGCTGAAGTGAGAACAGGACCTGGTGGGAAGAGGGCTTGGAGGCTTCTGATAGGGTCGCCCCTCTTCAGCCCAAGTCAGCCCTCTGTGAGCAAAGGCATCTCCTCCTGGTCCATGAGCCATCCCAGCACACCAAGAGGGACACCAGCACCAGAAACTCTGCAGGAGGGGAAGGCACCCCCTGACTCCCCATGGCCAGGAGAGGGGTCCTGCAGTGGGGGTGGCAGGGCATGGCAGCAGAGCCCCCAGAGCTGCTCACAGCAAACACAGGCAAGCTTTATCTGTGACAAAAAGGTGTTTCTCTCACAGCTCTGCATGTGTCATGTGTGATCTCGACTTGCTGCTTCACCCAGAGCTCCTTCCCTGAACCCCACATGGCTCCCAGCCCCTGGGATGGCCGCGGTGCCTCCCCAGGACAGCCCAGCCCGGGGGCACAACGGCCCCAGTGGATCCTGGCCAGGCTCTCCCAGCTCCGGGGGGACTCAGCCTTTCCAGGCTTTTAACCTGAGCCCTGGCACCTCTGGTGAGTCTGCTCTCACCCCATTCCCCAGTGCCTCCACACCAACATCAGCACTAGTCCAGGGGAGCAGCACCTGCCTGGTTGGACAGCATGGCCTAGGCAAACCTAGAGGGCTGGCACTGGTCAGTGATTGTGGCTGCACAGCTGGCACCAGCTGAGCATCTGCCCCAGGCCCAGAGGGGGCCTGGCTGGGGCTCCAGCCCTTGGTGGTGTTGGGTCAGAGCTGCCTTTCAGTGTCAGGGTGAGGAAACGCACACACACTTCCTTCTTTTAAATCAGTGGTTTTCAAAATTACAGCAAAAACCTGTCCAGTCTTCAATGGAAGAATTGAAGGACCAAATGATGAGCAAAGGGGCCTGTGAGGAGGAGCATTACCTGTCCCCAGACCCCCGACACCTCCACTGCCCACAGCTGGGACCATTATGCCAAAATGTCCCTTATCAGATGGGCTCCAGGCAGGAGACAGGCTGCTCCAGCACCGGGACCAAGGAGCTCCCAAAATACCAGAAATACAATGGAAAGCATTTTTCACGCCCAATGGAGCAGCAAAAGAGCAGCTTGAAAAATGCATTTTCATATATTTACTATCTTTTTTAGTTTTGTAGACCAGATAGGAAGAGGGAGAATTTCTTGCCACAGCCCCAGAATATTCTGCTATTCCCCTGTTGTTTTACTGTGGGATTTTTCCTACTATGCCCCAATATACTCATTTTTTCAGCTGCAGCGTGTTTGCTTTGATGATGCCTTAACCTAGAAATAGTCTGCAGTTGTTTACCCACTGGAAGAGCTTCAAATATTATATTCTCACATTTTTAAATCAGTGCAGACACCTGAGACAAAAAGTGTCCCAAAAGCTGCCTACAAGAGCTACATGCTGGTCACTCTTTCTTGTCAAGGTTGATTTATTGCCTCCTTGCTGTTCAATTTCACATTTTGTCCTCATCATATCCGTGGCTCATGATCATTCTAGGCTGACCCTTGTAGGGCAGGCAGGGAATATTGATAAAACAATTATCTGTTAGCCGTTCATTTGATTTTCCATTTCAATTACGGATTGCACGAGGCAAAAGGAAAAAGATTGCATCATTGATTTTTCTACCTTACAACAGTAAAGAGTTGCTTTGATGGTTATAAAATGAATGCAACTCAACCATGCTTTTAAAGGTCATATTTTTTGTTTTACTATATTTCTTAAAAGCCTTAATATATGCAACTGTACGGGGGGGAATGCCCATATCATCAGCTTGGATAACTAGATACAAAGCGCACGCACACAGAGAAACACGGGTAAAACCCCTGCTCTAATGTATTTACAATAAATCTGATCTTCCCCAGCAACGCCCCGGCATCGCTCGGGAGCCCAGCGCCGGCCCCTCCTCGCCTGGGGCCGCCGGGGCTCGGCAGCGGCGGCTGCGGGCACCGCCGGGGGCGTCCTGCCCGGGGAGCCGTGCCGAGCTGGGCCGTGCCAGGCCGGGCCGGGCCATCCTGCCCGGGGAGCCGTGCCGTGCCGTGCCTTGCCGTGCTGGGCCGAGCCGAGCCGAGCTGGGCCGTGCCGTGCCGTGCCGGGCCATCCTGCCCGGGGAGCCGTGCCGAGCTGGGCCGTGCCAGGCCGGGCCGGGCCATCCTGCCCAGGGAGCCGTGCCGAGCTGGGCCGTGCCAGGCCGGGCCGGGCCATCCTGCCCGGGGAGCCGTGCCGGGCCGAGCCGAGCCGAGCCGAGCCGGGCCGGGCCGTGCCGAGCCAGGCCGGGCCGTGCCGAGCCAGGCCCAGCCGTGCCGAGCCGAGCCGAGCCGGGCCGGGCCGTGCCAAGCCAGGCCCAGCCGTGCCGAGCCGAGCCGAGCCGGGCCGGGCCGTGCCGAGCCGAGCCGGGCCGAGCCGAGCCGTGCCAGGCCCAGCCGTGCCGTGCCAGGCCCAGCCGTGCCGAGCCGAGCCGAGCCGTGCCGAGCCAGGCCCAGCCGAGCCGAGCCGTGCCAGGCCGGGCCGCTCCCGCGCAGCCATGCGGGACGGTGACGCTGCCGCGGGAGCGCGGCCGAGCCCGCGGCTCCATCACGGTTCAGCGGCCGGCACCGCTCCGGGGGATTTTCACATGGCCGAGCCTCGGAGAAGTTCAGCCTTTGATCAAGGTTTAGCGTGCCTGGAGTGGCCGCGGAGCAGGAAAGGGCTCCCATTTTCTGTGTCACAGGGTGCCAGCGCTGATCTCCTCAAAGCCCCAGAGTTTTCTTCCAAGACTGGATTACGCTCAGCAATTAAGGTAATGAACTGGCTGAGGTAACAAAGCATAATGATCTCTTTTGTCCTCTGAATGCTTATGAACTCGCTCCCTCACAATAGTCTGGAATGCAGAGCTTTCTCCAACACCGGGGCTTAAAACTGTGTAAAAATGATTACTTCCATTATGCCTTCATGGCTTGACATTTTTAATTTAAACACCTGTAATATTTAAGCATACTTCTCAGAACCCAAATACCCGCTCTCAAAGAATGCTAGCTTACATTCCTGCAATATTTTGACATCTTATGAGTATTATTTTAATGCCTGAAAAGATAATGTGATGAATCCATTGCAAATATATCAAAATATGTGTATAGAGGACTGTTGCTCGCGTTTTGTTTGAAAACAATGGATTTTTCAAAACAAGGCACAACAGCTGAGCGAGCAGTCAGCGTTTCATCAGGCACTCTGTCGTGTCAATAAGGAACCACATTGTCTGGGCATATGTGCAAATGCAACACAACTTTTGCTCCAAACCAGCCCTTTTCTGAGATATCAAACCCTGCCGTGCTCACTGCCACCCCTCCCAGCACAGGGTGTTTTGATGCAGCTATTTCACTTTTTTTAAAGCATTTACTTAAGGTTTTATTTATTTATTTTGAAACATCTGGCTACTACTTTTACATTTTTCTCAAATTTTTTGCATGATATAAACCTTCTGCACTGCAGAATCTGCTGCACTCTGATCTTTCATCTTAACACATTTCCAGCCCCAAATTTCACTTCAATCTCACCTCATCTCTCCATACTACATTAACCCCTGGCAATTGCCTTCCAAATGACCCCATTAAGCTGTAATTGCCTCAGCAGGCCTGCACTTTCGCTTGTAATTCTGTACCTCTCATCTCCCAGACGTTCTCTCAGCATCATTTCGTGTTCTGGCTCCCTTCACTGAGCTCAGCTTATGACCTCGCTGCACCATGGCCGAAATGACTACTAAAAGCATAACAGAGACGGAATTCCATTACTTATTTTTAAAAGTTCTCTGGTGCCCTAATGTAATATTCTTTGGGGATTGTTGTCAAGGATACCAAGCACCAGCCATTAAAACCTTTTGTTTCCCAAGGCATTCCGTCTTTTATTAATAAATAAAGATAAAGAGAAGCTCATCCACCCTCCACAAAGTCAGCGTGTGTTTGCAATGCTCTGGTTCGGCTCCAAGCCTCGCTGTGCCCCCGGACGTTACCCGGAGCAGGGGAGGGCAGGCTGGCAGCTCTGCCCAGCTCCAGAAATTAAACCATTGCCGATGATTCTGCAGGAGCAGCTCAGCACAGCAACGCTGCCTTTAGCATATGCTGCCGCTGTACCCGCAATGGAAATGAGAGCCGAGGTCCGAGCAGCCTTTTGTGGCCACCGCGGCAAGGAGGAGGAAAACTCACACTGTCATATCCCACTGTCAGGGCTAACAGTCTATCAAGGATAATGGGAATCCCCAACGGGGGCGAACAAAACAGCATGGAAAAAGCTGGCTAATCCTTTAACCGGGTTTGTGGCTCAAATGTGTTAAAGAGGAACCTCCCGCTCCCGGCTGTTGTGAGACGGCCAGGAGACATATATTTCAGATTGAAAATTAATTGGTGCTGGATCCAAGCAAGCCTTTGCAGCAAGCAGTAACCTTTTCATTTTATGGTCATGACACTGAAATATTAAGAGCCCTCTTCTCCCATAAACTATATAAACAGAGGCTCTCTGAAAAATGGAGGTAGTTTTTTCTGTGGCAGAGAAGGAGTTTTACTCTTAATTCATAATAAAACTCAGGGCTGAGGCTGCATAGGGCAGGAGGCTCCTGCTCAAGGGGCGCCGGTGCCCAGGGGGCTCTCCCAGCCCCACGGGATGGGGTGCCCCAGGTGCAGCAGTGGAGCTGGGGCCCTCTGAGCATCCTGCTCAGCAGGGCTGGCTTGGCACTGCCAGCAGAGCCAGAGGTTGCCACATCTGGATCAGCTCCTGACTTGCTCCCTGCTGTGGCACAGGAGGGGCAGCAGCTGCAGGGCCGAGGGAGGCTGTGCACACACAGGGACCAGGGCAGCAGAGGGGCCCTGGGCAGTGCCTGTGACCCGTGGGGTGACCTCCTGCTCAGGACTCCCTGCTCACAGCCACCAGCCTCGGGCAGTGTCACAAGGGTCCTCCCTGCACACCTGACCTGTGACCTGCTCCTTCAGCATCTGCTGCTCCTCACCAGCAGGGACAGTGCTGGAGCCATCGCACCCCAGCTGATCAGGAGATCCATATGCTTTGAGTGGATTTTTTAACCCTATCTGTGGCAATAATGAGTGCACATGGATTTTTAGCCAAGAAATACATTTTATCCAGGATTCTCAACTAAAAGCAAATTCTTGAAAGCTTTTCACTTCTCCTTGCCAGAAGGATGGAGAAGGTCAATCTGTGTGGTGTTTGCATGTCCGTGGTGCTGGGAGGTGACACTGCACACAGGATCGTGTGCCACACCAGGACTGAGGCCACTGCCAGCCCCACACAGACACCCCAGCACTGTCACTAAGGCAGAATAGGGTCTGTGAATGCTGTCCTGCCACCCCAAAGCCACCTCCCTGAGCCATCCTCCATGGAGGTGAGATGATAAAATCAGTCTAATGGCTGAGCTGCTCCAGGGGTCCCAAAGGAGATAAAAAATAACCGGGAACTTTTCCACAAGAGGATGGTTTCTGCAGGCAGATGCCTGGGCCTGGCTCGTTGCTCTGGCTGCGTGTGAGCCACGTGTGAGCCGTGTGTGAGCCACATGCTGCAGCAGCCTCACGCCTTAGGCTGTTTCTATTCTACACACCAGGCAGGAAATTTTCATTTCATGCATCACTCACGTTTTGTCCTGATTCTGCGAAGTCAGGTCTCGCACTGAAGGTAAATCCTGGAGGAAATCAGATTGATTCGGAGTTGCTATTGTTTGGAATTCCAGTCTGGGCTCATTAGGCACTGATTTTGTTTGCTTTCAGCAAAGCTTGTGGCACTGGAGTACAGAGCTGAGACAAGCAACTGAATGAAGTCAATCCACGTACTCCAGTTATTTTTGTTTTCTTTAAAATGAACTTTGATTTCATCACGTTCTGCCCATCTGTAAAACCCAGATAATGCCATTTTTGTCAGCATCTTGAGGAAAGATTATCAGGTCCAACAGAAGTCGTGATCATCAGATCTGGGTCTGTCCTGGTTCCATTTTAAGCACTCGGATCCCCTGTACCTGTGGCTCTGCACGTGCTGAGACTCCTGGAGCATCAAACGTCACCACGCTGGCACCCAGGGCACTGAGGTGGTGACATGCACCTTTCACACAGCACTTTGGCTTTGCTCACTCTCAGCTAAAACAGGACTGAATCCTGAACAGAATCTCTTGGGCTTTCCATGCAGAGGTTATGAGTACCTTGCCAGAAACACCACTCAGAAATGTTACAAATACACAAACAGCAGAAATCACTAAAGATAAAGCACCTCCAGCTCCCAACTTTTGCAATATTTCATGTTTGTCTGGTTACTGGAGTAACCACGAGTTAGAGAGACACTTCATCGCCATCTCCAGAGTTCTGGACAAGTCTAATGAAAACAGCAAGTCATGAAACATCATGCACCATCAATGCCACAGCCGAGGCAACTCTGAAAAATGAGTTGTTCTTCTCATAGTCCAGGATCCTTTTCCTGCCTTCCCAGAGAAAAGAACTAAACTAAGTAACTCCATGCTCCATATACTCCTCACCTACCCAGTGTGCAGGAGCCCCCTGCTCCTTGGGTGAGGCACAGCAAAGGGAACAGCAGCACTCACTGCCAGGCTGCCCTGGCACACACTGTGAGGGCACACTTGCCATTTTCATGGGGAAAACAAACACACCACCCTGCATTGCCTCTCCTTGAACCTTGCACCAAGTGAGACCCCCTGTCTCACCAAAGCCATTAGTTCCCATCCTAAAGGACACCAGGGAGCTCCGTTGTTCTTCGGTCATTCTGGCTCCTCAACATGTTTACCTTTAACTCCTAATTAACTCCTAATCCCTGAACTCCCAAGGAAGTTTTCAGTTATTTTCTTTCCTGCTCTGCAGCTCCCAGCCTGCCAGCAGACACAAGCACTACTACAAGTGGAGCACACCCGCTTCAGAGACACCAACAGCCTGCCTGGACTTACTCAGTCTGTGTTCCATCAGTCCCTGTGCAACAAACCCAAATGAACCATAGATGGCTTCTGTAATTCACAGCAAGAGCTGGGCAAGAAAGAGGGAATTCTGTGGATAATCAGACACCAAAGCCTCTCCAAAGCCCTGCATGATGACCAGCCCGGCAAAGCACCACTGCAGGGATGGGAGTGGTGGAAGTGAAGAGCACCTCTGGCCCCATTATCAACTGCTTTGTATGAAACAAAATACTCTTTTTGTAGGTAAAAATGATACAAAGCAGAAGCTGACGATAAATTTTTCCTTTCAGTTTTAATCAGGCTTCCTGTTGTAAAAGCTCAGCAGACAGTGACGCGAGACACTGCCTCCCAACTTCGGTTCACCTTTGTCGTTCCACCAGGGACACCGTGTCAAGATTGTTCAGCTTTTTTGATGAGTGCTGCGTGAGTAACTAATGTGTAAATGCAGATACGTATAGAAAGCAGTTTTGACAGTGATGTATTGCAACTGGTTCCAGATGTCGGCGAGGGATGCTTGGCCAGGCACCTGGGGCTCGCCTGCCATGGAGCCGCACCAGCACCAAACCAGTCTGCACATAGATCACAAGGCTTTAACTCTCCAATTATAATCTTATTAAACAACCATCACTCGAGCTTCTGCTTCTCCTCTTCCAGGATGCTGCAAAATATCTCTGTGTTGTTGCTCACATTTTAATTTTAATTAAGGAGAGATAAGCTGCAATGTGGAGCTTAGCACTAAACCCTGCAGTTTGGCTGTCAATGGGAAACTTAAAAGCAAGCTGTTGAATTGGTCAAAATTAACCTTATATTAACATTTCACATTTTTTATATCACTACACCAAAACTTGCATACTGCAGATGCCAAACATTTAATTGGATATCCCCTAATTCCTGAAGTAAATGTTGAAATGGCTGTACAATACTGCATTTGCCATGGAAGATGTGAGCTGGTACTGGATTTGCGTCTGATACTGGAGCAAACTGCCAACAAGGTCATTCTAAAGAGGAAGCACTTGCACACGATTGTAAAATTCATTAAAGACACACTGAATCACTGAAAACCCCACGTCTCCAGCTGTGACCCATGTCCACTGTGCCACTGAGTGGGCATCCTGCAGGCAGCAGAGCACAGCATGCCCTGGGACACAGGGCCACCCCTGCTCCATGGGGAACTGTCCCTCTGCCCCTCCCTGCAACACACTGCCTCACCCCTTCTGGGGCACTAACAGGGGGACATTTCCCATAAAATAAAAATAAAGATTAAAACGTGCATTGAAAAATGAAGTAATTAATTAGTGCGGTAAGAGTCGGAGTGGCTGCACAGTTGGTGCGGCGGTCGGCGGAGGCAGCAGGCAGAGCCACGGTGCATTCCAGGAGCAGCACTTAACCCAGAACACTGATAAAGTTGCACTCCGTACAGCAGAAGCGTTTGTAGCTCAGCTCAGCATCAGTGTTTGGTCCAAAGGGAATTTTCTCAAACAACCTGTCTGTCTCCCTCCCCGCTGGCTGCAAGCGCGGCGCGGCGCTCTCGGGGGATGGCCCTGCGGCGCGCTCCCTCCACGCCGGGGTGATTCCAGGCGCCACTCATTGATCACCATCGCTGCCAGAGCAGCCATGTGCTCATCCCAGAACAAAGGCACAGGGAGACCTGCTGCAGCTCTCCTCTATCACACCAAGGGTTCAGGGCATGAGAAATGGAAGCGCTGGCAGCGATGACGCCGTAGCACCACTGCCGTGCTCCCTTTCCTCCCAAACCCCTCCATCCATCACCCCCGCACTGGGGTCAAAGCCCCTGTGATTAATAACCTTCTGATGAGTAAACTATTGCCTAATCAGGCCTGTTGGGCCTCCTGTCACTCAGTGTATCACTGGGGGAAAAAGGCATGCTGACCAGCATCTGATACTTTTCCAGTTGGATCATCAAAATTAATTCTAACCCACATTTAAATGACCAACCTGTAAAATTTCATTACTAGCATGGAACCTGCTAATGAATGGCACCAGACAGCACGAGAGCAGTAAACTATTGCCCGTGTCCTTCTGCTTACAGAGCTCCTGTTATAACAAACCTTTATTGGCCATTTGTGGTACAACATAAACTACCCAGAGCCGGGTTGGGCTTTTGTTGCGGTTCCTACAGCCAGAAAGATGGAGATGTCCTGGCTGAAGAAGAAAGTTCCAGGGGCATTTGATTGACCTGTGAGCTTTCTTCAATGACACACTCTGCATTTCGAGACAGTGGATGGGAACCAAAGGACCTTTTGCTTCACTAAAGCAGAAACTGATAAAAAATGGCCTTTTCCCGCAGTCAGTAAGGCAGGATGGGGGCGAGATGATACAGATATCTCACGCCCGGCATGTTAATGTGCAGGAGCATCCTGGTGTGAACAGCCTGGCTGCACAGGCAGCACTGCTCCCGGGCTGGCTGCTGGGGGCAGGGGCTGGCCCCTGTGCCGTGCTGCCTGTTCCCAGCCCTGCTCCCGCAGCCTGGCCACTGGGGCAGGGCAGGGGCAGGACGTGGGCTGAACTTCAGCAGAGCTGTGGCTCCTGGAGCTCCTGAGTGTGCTCCAGTGCTTCTGGTACGGCATCGCCTCCCCGGCCCTCCTCCTGCCTTTGGCGCTGGGCACAAGGAGCCACCAGCACTGCCAGGCCCAGCTGGAATATTACCCAAAGCATGGCAGCAATCTTTACTCTGATTTTATACTTCCTTTTTAGTCCATTGGCTAACAAACTGGCCAGAAGTTGTGTCTGGAAAATCCCAACATGATTTGGGCAGCTAACATCGAGACAGAAAATCGGGCAAGTAATTAAGATGGTTGGATAATTGTGAGGAATGTTAATTCTTCCAGTCTTTTTAGCTGGGAACAAGGGATGGTGAGCGACCAAGCCCCGCTGTCAGGATGTCACATGCGGAGCGGGGGAGCGTGGGGGCCTGGCAGGTGCCCACACATATGACAAACCACAAAATCCTACAGAAAATTTCCGCTATTCTGGGAGCACTGCTGCTGTTCTGTACCTTTCACTGCCTTTGAAAGACGAGGAGGAGGATTATGATGAGACACACAATGGGGATTATATGCATGTTTTTTCCAGAGGAGATGAGTCCTGATCTAAAACCCAATGAAGTTAATTCTAAGGTAGTTTCCAGCCCCTGTAACACTCCTCCAGCTCTGATAAGGCAGCTGACTGAAGCCCTCTGTTCCAAAACTGCCCTTTCCCCTCTTTTATTCTGGTGCCCTTGTGCACAGGGATGGTGAGTTATTAACTGTAGGAAATGGAATTAATATCCCCAGCAATGCCTGTGCGCCTGGAGAGCAGGAGTGTCCAGCCCTACCTGCCAGCACGGCTGGAGCCCTGTCCCAGCTGACTGCAGGGACTGAGCTCCCACACGCCTCCTGTCACAGTCACACAAAAGTTGCTTAGAGAAAAACAAAGTTTCTTAGGAGCACACTCATTGCACCCCTGCCCTGTGCAACCAGACTGCGGAGCCACATCTTCAAGAGCTGTCCTTGAGCCTCTCATTCTCAGCAAAAACTGAAGGAGCAAAGGCTGGGGCTTCAGTCACGCAGGATGTGAGTGCAGGCAGGACACACCTTTGGAGGCTGCACTGGGAGCCCCTGTCCCTGCACAGAACCTCGGTGTGGGATGGCCTGATCACAGGGCAAAGAGACTGAGTGATCCAAGGAGCAGGAGCCAGGGGCTGGGATGGCACTGCACAGGGGGACATTGGGGTGGCACTGCACAGGGGGACATTGGGGTGGCACTGCACAGGGGACAGCTGGGATGGCACTGCACAGGGGGACAGCTGGGGTGGCACTGCACAGGGGACATTGGGATGGCACTGCACAGGGGACAGCTGGGGTGGCACTGCACAGGGGGACATTGGGGTGGCACTGCACAGGGGACATTGGGGTGGCACTGCACAGGAGGGACAGCTGGGGTGGCACTGCACAGGGGGACATTGGGGTGGCACTGCACAGGGGGACAGCTGGGGTGGCACTGAACAGGGGGACATTGGGGTGGCACTGCACAGGGGGACAGCTGGGGTGGCACTGCACAGGGGACAGCTGGGGTGGCACTGCACAGGGGGGACATTGGGGTGGCACTGCACAGGAGGACATTGGGATGGCACTGCACAGGAGGACATTGGGGTGGCACTGCACAGGGGGACATTGGGGTGGCACTGCACAGGAGGGACAGCTGGGGTGGCACTGCACAGGGGGACATTGGGGTGGCACTGCACAGGGGACAGCTGGGATGGCACTGCACAGGGGGACATTGGGATGGCACTGCACAGGGGGACAGCTGGGGTGGCACTGCACAGGGGGACATTGGGATGGCACTGCACAGGGGGACATTGGGGTGGCACTGCACAGGGGACATTGGGGTGGCACTGCACAGGGAGACAACGCGCCCGAGGGGGTTTCACTCCGTGTACCAGCACCTCACAGCCTTGCTGTGCCTGCTCTCCTCTGCTCCAGCCAGGCAGGCAGTTGGGAAGGACTTAACACAAATATTTTCTCGGGCACATGCTGTGGGACATGTCCCTCGGGGCAGTGTGGCCATGCCACCTGCACAGGCCCTGCTCTCTGCAGGCTGGGACAGGCACAGTTGCAGGTTCCCGTGTCGGGCACCAGCCACCACCATGCTGGGAGCAGCACAGAGCCCTGCTCTGATGAACCCCACAAAACCACCCACATCCCATTGACACGAGGCCCCACACAGTGATTTGAACTAACAAATATTTCACGACGTCTGTGTGGAAATCTACAAATGAAAAAGCAGCAGGCACACAGTCCTCCGCCAGTAGAGTAGCAGTAAAAGGAGTTAAGAGACACTGAGGAGACATGGTCTCTTATCACAAATATTCTCCCAGAAAAATAATAATAATCATCAAAAATTGCATTTTAGGACATCGACATTAAGAATATGCTGTTTTAAAATGTGCTCTTTATCTCGGCGACAGCATGAGTGTACAGCATGTGACGGAGCAGTTGCCATGGCAATGCTCTTTAGTGAGCAGCAGCCTAAACAAGTGCATAAAGCCCATTTCCAGCAGAGCATGTGCCAGGCCATGGAACTCGTGGAACACGCCAGCACAGGAGCACTGCCCCAGCCCGGGGCCTTCCCAGACCCACGGAGACCCCTGCAGGGTTTTCACAAACAGCCTGGGTGTTCCCAGATGTGCAGCAGCTCCTCACCCCAGGAGATGTCCTGGAGATGGGGCACACGCCTGGCAAAGCCCCTGGGGCTGACCTTCCCTCGGCCAGAGCAGCAGCCCCAGCACCTGCCCACACAGGGGTGAGGCACAGGGGTCCCCCCAGGGCTCCCCGAGAGCAGAGCAGCTGTCCCACTGTGCCAGCCCCACTGTGCCTCCTGCACAGGGCAGAGGAGGGTGGATCCCCCTGGCCAGGGGTGGTGCTGGGGGCAGCAAAGCCCAGCTGAGGTTTCCCAGAGGTGTTTGAAGATGGAAGGGGCAGGGGCACTTCCCCACTCACCCCAAAGGGACAGCCATGGCACCTGGGGTCCTTCACAGCTGCTGGAGGATGCCAGCACTGCCCCAGTGACCTGCAGGGTCTGCTCTCAACATCACTGGAGGATGCCCCAGTGACCTGCAGGGTCTGCTCTCAACATCACTGGAGGATGCCCCAGTGACCTGCAGGGTCTGCTCTCAACCAGCATCTCCCATCCCCAGCGAATGGGAGCCCAAGCCTGGGCACAGCCACGGCCGTGGAAACGCTGGATGGTCCCGCAGCACAGGAACAGCAGAGGCACCTGAAGCCGTGCTCCAGCCCAGAGCACTCCAGCAGCACACACAGAGATGTGTGTGAGCACTGAGGAGCCTCCAGCACGGGGAGCCTGGGGCTGGGGGTGCTGGGCAGAGCAGGAGCAGCTCTGGAGGTACCTGAGGCAGCTCCTTCCCGCTGTGCCCACCAAGGCCCTGCACCACCACAGCCCCGGGGCTGTAACCACTCATTATTCCCTCCACCAGCCCCTGCAGGCCACTCTCCAAAGCATCATAGCAAGAGGAGGGCAGAAAACTAAGTTTTCATTCTTCTGTCATTTCCAAAACTTGTTTGCAAACATTACATTTTTATTTTACTTATTTAGGGAAAATTACACAATTCTTCATAGCACAGTTTAAAAATAACTCCACTATTAATGCAGGCCCTTTATTTAATCACTGGCTAATTTACTCCTGACAGAAAGTAAATTCCACTATTTTCTGTGAGGCTTTATGAAATTGCCATCATTTTTAATTAATTCTTAATTAAAATATATTACACCACAGCTTCTACCCATCTCTCTTGATATTCTAACATAATCAATTCAAGACCATTTACATATCATTAATTAAAAGCCTTCCTCTCTCATCCTTAAAATCATAATGAGGCTCTATTTCTCATTAGCAGCCTTTAAGGGATAAAATAACAATACAGACAAGAATGAATGGTAATTTCAAAACCCTCTTTTCTGCTCTTGCAGCCCCTCGACCCGGATGGTGACATCGCCCAAGTTTGCTGCCAGAGGAGTTCCCGAATGTTTGGCAAAAACGAGCCCTGCGAGCAGGAGCTCTGCCGCCCTCCACAGTGCCTCAGGTCAGTGTCCTCCTCTCCTGGGTGTGACTGCAGCCCCGGTGGCTGCCCCGAGCCCTGGCACCATCCCCATGCCAGCCCCGAGCGGCTCCGTGCCAGGGCCTGCCCGGCACCGGCACTGGGGCTCTGGGGAGGCTCCAGCCCCAAAGCAAAGAGTCACCAGCTAAACAGGATCATTGCTGACTGCAAAAATGTCTCAAATCCCTGTAAATGCACAGGGAACAGGGACCAGGAGAAATTGCAGTTCACATGGGCGCTGTGTGCCCGTGCCAATGAAACCCATCCCACTGGTGCCTGAGGAAGGGCTGATGCAGACACGACAGTGTTAACTCCAGTAATTAAACTCCAGAGCCAAGGTACGTCTCACACCTTCATAAACCAGCTGTGATATATCCTGCTACTGTAAAGAATTACCATTTATTGATAATGAAAGGTAAAAATTAACCGCCTATTCAACGATCCCGCTCCTCTTCCAGGAGTTTAAAACCACAGACGTTTCAGAAAAGATTTACTGCAGCTCCTGGCATTGAACCTGCTATTTTAAATGTTTGGGCTGCAAGTGAGGGAATTAATACAACTTCCACTGTGATTGTTTTTATGATTAGTGTAAAATAAAATTTCATGGTGTATCCTTTGCCTTGAGCAGCTGCACCAAGCACTGCCTTTTCCCACTCAAGAAGAGGCTGAACTAAACCTTAATTCCTTATTACCTTTCTTAACACAGTGTATTATTCCAAGCAATTCCTAGGTAGACCCTGAGCAGGGAAAAGAAGCAGAGCCAGGATCAGAGAGTGACAAAAAACAACACAAGTAATAGACAAAAAATCAGATCTATGTCTGGGGAATGTTATGCAGAGTTATTGTCACCAACATTAACGATATCTAGGTGCTGCATATCAGGCAAATCAGATTTATATCACTGTCTTCTGCCAATTGCAGGTGCTCCACCACAACTTGTCAAGACAGCCTGTCTGAGTCTTCACACGTCAGACAGAATCACAGCACTTGGTGTTTTGGTCTGTTGACAGCAATTTATTTTGATGTGTTGTCACAATACGGAATTCTTCGAGGCTCTACACCACAGTGCCAGCGAGTCCTACTGTACTTTCCTGCTGCCAGATGCTACAGGTTCGTAGAGGGAAAAAACACTGACAATTTACAAAAAAAGAAAAAGAAGGGAGACTTTGTAAGTGTGCTGAAGGCGTTGGAGCCAAGATGAGCCCTGGGAGCACGGTCAGGGGACAGCACCCCAGCCCTGTGCCTCACGGGAGGCCAGCAGGAGGGACAGGGGACAGCTGTGTCAGGACACTGCATCCCTGTCCAGAGGAACCCCTGCCCTCACTCACCAAGTCCCAGGCCTGCCCATGCCATGTGGCACTGGTCATGTTATTTACCTGGAGCCATGTGAGGCACTGGAACGTGAGCTTGGGCGAATTTCAGGAACTGCCACGTGTGGCCAAGGGGACAGGGCAGTTCCTGGGGTCCCTGTCCTCCCCTGGTCCCAAGCTGTGCAGGTTACCATGGCCACAATGGTCACTGCTAAGCTGGAATAAATACACTGACTACAGAAAGGGAAAGTGTTTAGGACTTAATTTTTCATCTGCCATTTGGCTCAAACATGAGCACATTTCCCACTTGGCAGCAGGGTTCCCAGGAGATGGGGACACTGTGCTGGTGCCAGGGAAACCTTGGGGGTGCCTGCTTAGGGTGAGGGAGCATCCACTGCAGACATCAGCACCAGCCTGCCGTGTCCCACATGTCTGGATGAATTTGTCCAAGGAATAGACAAAGTCCAAAATATATCCATTTCCTTGCCCTAAATCAAAGCATTCAGTTTTGTCCAAGACATCTGTGTCACCCCAGCAGGTGCCTCTGATGTGGTCCCCAAAGCCCCCAGACTGACCCACTTTTCCCAGGCTTCTCACTTTAAAAAGACAGTAGTTTTCTGACCATATCCATCCTGAATCCTGAGCTACACTTCTGGATGTGGAGATATTTAGATGTGGGGTTTCCCCCGGCCCCACTCTCCCCTCCTGGTTGTGCCTCCCTCCCACCCACTGCAGGCTGGCAGGAGGAGCATTTCCTGAGGAGAGAAACAGACAGATTACAAGGAAAAAGGTTAAAAAAAAGAAAGAGGTAACTACTAGTGGGGAATTCTTTTCAAGGACTGCTTGATTAGAAACAACCACATTCATATTCAAACCTTTTAGAACCAAGTTGCCTTTCTCAACAAGGTGTCTCTGCGGATATTTGCCTGGCTTTGTTATGGGACTCCTGACACTTCTAATAGAGCTTCTAAATAAAAAAACCCAGTGCATTTGTACTGCCAGGCAATAACCTTCACGTTTTACTCTCCATTCATAATGAAAATTAAGGGCACATGACCTGCATGCTAGGTGGCTTGGAGGACCACAGGCAAGAAAATGTGGAAAGTGTGTGTGGTGAGCATGTCGAGGGACACTGAATTGTGCAGGGGACGCCAGCCAAACACCCTGGGCCAGCCCAGCACCACCTCGAGAGGCTGGCTGGCAGGAAAAGCATTCCTGCTCTGCAGCAACACCGCATGAAAATCTGTTTGTGATTATTTTTCATTCAGAAATATGATACAACAAAGATATCACTATTATTCTGTGTTTCTACTGGAGGAAAAAATACCTAATGCAATTTGATCCCATACCAAAGCGCAGCACTTACAGGAAGGAAGGCTGTAATTTGACAATCAACCCTTATGGAACAAACCTGATGTGCTGAAATGTTTATTCCAGAAGAAATACTTCCAGAGAATATTTCAGTGAAATCAGGTGAAAAGCAGAACATTGATATAAAATATACAACCACTCAGGAAATAAGTGTTAGTACCACTTTGTTTGCATCTGGGAATTGGCTCTGGACAGCAGAGCCCACTCTGGGGGAGCCGGCTCAGCCACAGGGCAGCCCCCAGTGCCCCAGCCCCTGGGTGGGGGACAAAAGGATAAAAGCAATGGTGGGCAGCAGGAGACTTGCTTGGGGGTCCTGAGCTGTTCTTGAAGAAAGGGACCAGCTCTCTGGGTCGTGTCCAGAGCTCCCTGTGCCATGGCCACAGAACTTTGCCAGCCAAGAATGGGGAGCAGCAGCCCTGGAGCAGGGCAGGGATACGACTACCAATGCCTTGTAACAACACCATGTGTGTGCATGGTGTGAAAATCTGTGCAAACATGGGAGAGCACAGGCATGTGCCAGTGGTAGGGATAAGAGCTGGGGCTGGAGACTCCATGTGGGCACCCTGCCACTCGGTCCTCCTGTCGCAGGGATCGCCGTAACCAAACGGAGCCAATGGCGCGGACACCAATTAACACATGCCACTCCGATCTGCCTCTCTGTGCCATACTTTATTAAACACTTCCAGATGTAATTGAACAACACTGTTCCACAATTAAGCACCACACAGTCCTGTACTTTAAAACAAAAGCTATGACAGTTCTGTACTCTATTAGCACTGGTAGATACTGTGTAATGTAGTAAGTAATTAAAAGCTAAAACTACAGTAGTGGAACAATCCTAATCAGGCTCCAATTCCAGTAGTAATACAAGTGTATTAATTTTTTAACACAGTGCAAGTATTTTAGCATTATCCTACAAAACCTACATGTTGCCTGCTCCAAGAATAACCAGACATCCTCTTTTTCTGCTGGCAAGCAGGATGTAACCTGTGATGGTGCCAGAGCATCACCAGTGAAGACACCACCTGTCCCCACGCAGCAGGGACAGGGGCACTGTGCCCGGAGCAGGGAATGCCCACGGCTGTCCTGCCTCCGGCTGTCATCCCCCATGCACAGGGCAGGGAGAGCCCCAGGGCATGGCCACAGCCGCTCCTTGCATGCACGGACACCCAGCAGCCCAAACGCGGGCCATGGGTCTGCAGCCATAGCGTCCCTGCCATCCCCTCTCCTCGTATGGCAGCGGTGGCTGGAAGGGCAGGAACATCTGCCCAGGGATGCTGTGCTAGCCCAGACTGAGGGAGCGGAGCTGCTGACTGGCCCCCACCCACAGGGGCAGCCGTGCGGAGGGCAGCGGTGCCACCAGGGTGTGACGTGCCCGGTGCTGCAGGTTGCGTTCTCAAGAACACTTCCAGCTTCTGTCTCAGGATAACAAAATGTCAATGCTGTGCTAATTGACTCCATGGCGCCGGGCAGAGCGAGCGCCAGCGGTGGCTGCGCTGTCCCCTGGGAGCCAGGGCTGCCACAGCTGGAACGGGCTGAGTGCCACAGCTGGAATGGGCTGAGTGCCACAGCTGGAACGGGCTGGGGGCCACAGCTGGAACGGGCTGGGTGCCACAGCTGGAGCGGGCTGGGTGCCACAACTGGAGCGGGCTGGGGGCCACAGCTGGAATGGGCTGGGTGCCACAGCTGGAACGGGCTGGGTGCCACAGCTGGAACGGGCTGCGTGCCACAGCTGGAATGGGCTGGGTGCCACAGCTGGAACGGGCTGGGTGCCACAGCTGGAACGGGCTGCGTGCCACAGCTGGAATGGGCTGGGTGCCACAGCTGGAACGGGCTGGGTGCCACAGCTGGAACGGGCTGCGTGCCACAGCTGGAATGGGCTGGGTGCCACAGCTGGAACGGGCTGGGTGCCACAGCTGGAACGGGCTGGGTGCCACAGCTGGAGCGGGCTGGGGGCCACAGCACCGGCGCCCTGCCACAGCCGCACCGCCAGCACAGCCGGCCCCACCCACTGCTCAGCAGCTCCAGAGCTGCCTCAACGGGAGCAAGAAGCGTGGGCAAGGTGGAGACGCGGGCTGGCAAAGAGCAGATCCACACCCAGCACCGCTCTGCGGAAAGGCGTCTGCCCAGCTGCAGCACCCAGCGCGAATCAGACTCGCCCTCGTGGAGGGGGACAAACCCAAGGACACAGAACAGCCCTTCCTGCCCTTCTTCCTCTGCTGACTCTGCACTACTTCATGGCTAAGGAGGAAGATGATGGATTCATCCAAACAAACACAAAGGTTTTGGGATGCCATTTCCAGCCACACACCAAGGCCCAGGGGAGCGGGCTTACAGGGACACAGCAGGCTTTGTCCCCTGCCAGCCATGTGTTTTCTGGTGCAGAACACATGGACAACTGTGTTCCCACTCCCTGAGGGCAGCTCTGGAATTCCTGAGAAGAGCCTATTGGCTTGCAAATTTAAAGCTAAAATTAAAACCACTTCTAAACGCATAGTGGCATGTACATTTCTGATAGGCTCCCATTAACTTTGTTATGCAAGTTTGAAGATTTAAATCATTACAATTTCTGTATTGTGATATAGTTGCTATGGCATCATTGCTAAACTCCATCTTGCATACCTATGGAATGGGATGAGGACAGAGGAACTGCAATGGAAGCTGAAGAGAGGCTTAAAGGGCTGCAAGGAAGTGTGAACTCATGAAGATAATTCTAAGCTACCCTTTTGTCCTCCCTGGCAGAAGAAACGTGACCCAAAATACAGACCCTGCACCTGGCTCCCTCCAACCACGGGGATCAAATCCAGCACTGCAAACACAGCACTTACTGCCAGCATGCAAGTGCAGACACTCAACCAGCCAAGTGACCTTTTCTCCATTCAACACTGTCTTAAAAGCAAAATTTGTTGTGAAGGCTTTGTGCTTAAAGAATATATGAATTTATGTCAAATCCATCAGTCCAGGGGCTGATAATTGCTTAGGTTGAGATGGCACTGGGGCTAGGCACAGAGAGAAGGAAAGGGAATACACCAGTTATTTATTAACTTGAGTCCCCAAAGCCTTGTTATATTCCCAAATCACAACCCTACTGGCATAAGAGACTGCTGAGATGGAAATCTCTTAGCAGCTGCCTCTCCTGCTCCTGAGCCAGCGCTCCCCTCCGTGCCGAGTGATGAGGTGGCTTTAACGCCCGCTGCAGGAGCAGAATTTAATGCACCCCATAAAAAAATCATGTACTGCCCTAAAAATCCTACAGCACTCCTTTGACATTCGAGTGCTTCCAACCCAAGGTTTGTATCTGAAGTCTCTCCTCTCCTGGGCTGGTGCTGTGGAGCAGGAGCAGTGGATGAGCCCCCAAAGCCCCAGGTCTGCTGCATCCCCTGACCCCCTGCACCCAGAGCATGCTGAACAGTGATGCCAGCTCTGCTGACCCTGCTCCTAAAGAAGTTTTGAGATTATGCCTCCAGGCCTGAATGGGACTTAAGTGCTTCCTCGGCCTTCTGCTGGCACAGGGCAGGTGGTGGGTACAGAAAACACTACAGGAATCAATAAAGCCAGCCAAGGTAATGAGAGGAGAAGCCACCCTCACCCATAAAGTAAGGAAACACACTGATTTTAAAAACAAAACCACAAAATCTGTGTTGCCACACATATGGTTTGATGCTGATTATTGTACAGAAATGAATCTGGGATTTATGTCATTAAGGATGAAAATCTCCAAGATCCTTGCAAGCACAGGCATCTTTCTGATACAGAAAGCAATACTTAATAATTTTGACTGCTTCTGGAAACCAGCCTCCTGGCTTTCAGAGGGTTTTTTACGGTTGTTGATTCTGGCTTGTAAAGGAGAAGTTCCTCAGGAGGAGTGCTGGAACCAAGTCCCACAGCTATGTGCAAACATCATCCTGTGAAGCCCCACCCAGCAGAGCTGCCATCGGTGTGGTTCGTAATCCTAGATTTGAGCAGCTTTTCTGACTGCAAGCTGTCTGGGTAATTGCTAAGCTGTCTGCGAATTACTATTGAACTCTGTCCTTTTTTATCTCACTGACTGACTACTATTTGTTATTAGTCCAAGTAATAATAATATATTAACGTACACGCTTAATATACAGAAGTGTATGTTTGTACTGCAACTGCACTGCACTCTGCACTCTGCAGCGTGGGAAAGCACCGTGAGCGGAGCCAGCAGTCACACAGGGACCCAGCTATCATCTCCCCAAAGGCCACACAGCCCACAGGCTCAGTATTCAGTGATTCCTACACATCAAGTGCTTTGCTCTGACTGGCAATGCTGGAAAACTCATGGACCTTCCTTGCCCGGGCTCACGCTGCACCACGCTCTGGAATTGCGTCCCAGAGCCACGGCCAGCTCGCTATCCCCACGAAGGGGCTGTGCTGGCTGCAGGAGTGTGTCCTGGCACACGGGCAGGGCTGGAGCTGCAGCCAGCTGGGGGAGAGGAGAGGGGTGAGGCACTGGCACCTCCCAGAGCTCCTGGCTGGGGACACTCAGCTCCACGGATGTCCCTTCCCAGCTCCCGGAGCGCTGAGTCCCTCCCTGAGCTGCCCCCAGGAGCTGATGGGCCAGGCCTCCCCTCCCAGTTCTGTCTGTGTAGATTCTATTAACCAAAATATGGTAGAGTTTCCACACCATATTTATCACTACGGCAGCTCAGCACCTGGCAGCAGCTCCCACCTTCACACACAGCATCTGGGCACTGGACCACGCTTAGAAGCTGGTGCAATTCGTTCACTTTCAAAAGGAAAGCTGGGAAAGTCGACTCCAGAGAGGAATTCTTTTTTGTTGACCTCTCCACAAAAAGAGCGAAATGACCTGACTAATAGGGTTAAACATCCTTCTCCTGAGGCAGCAGCTGCCAGCCTGGGCCAGCCTCAGCTCTGCTGAACATGCCTGCAGCTGCCAACTAACTCATGGGGAAGCAGAGCTAGAGAATGGCAGTGGTCGATAAATTTAATTTCTTATTAGCAAAACACTAATCAATAATCCAAACCAATTTTTTTTTCTTCCTTCTATATTTTATGCTTATTTGTGATGGGAAAAAGAGACAAATTGCCACTACATTGTCATTGGAGAGTTACTGCCATGAGGTTATGGTCCAAGAAAATTAGAAGGGCCAAAGTCCAACTAGAACTTCACCTGGCTGCTGCCGTGAGATGCACCAAGTGTTTCTATCAATACATTAGAAACAAAGCAGGGCTAAGGAGGACTTCCACCTCTTACTGGATGTGGGGGCAATCACAGTGAGAAAGGATGAGGAAAAGGCTGAGGCTCAGAGGGAACGCCCTGGCACCCCATAACTACCTAAAGGAGGTTGGAGCCAGGTGGGGGTCAGCCTCCTCTCCCAAGCAACAGGTCAAGAGCTTCAAGTTGAGCCAGAGGACGTTTGGATTAGATACTGGGAAAAAAGTCTTGACAGAGGGGGTTGTCAAGTCCTGGCACAGCTGCCCAGGGCAGTGGTGGAGTCCTGATCCCTGCAGGGATTTAAAAGTCGTGTATGTGGCACCTGGGGACAGGGGTTAGTGGTGGCCTTGGCAGTGATTGGTGAACGGTTGGACTCAGGGCTTTTCTAACCTGAATGATTCTTGATTAGCTGATCTTTAATTACTCCCTGAACCTGGTAGTTAGTGAGAGTGCAGATGAAGCTCTTGATGGAGATGACCTGACAACAGTTAATTGTAAACTTGATATAAACAACACTCATTGATGTGTTTTTCTTAAATAGGAATCATGAACTGATTTCTCATGTTGTGGTGCTTTTCCTTTTTAACAGCTCATCATTCTGTCTCCCATAAAGACTGAAATTTCATACTTGTGTGATTATTGAACCATTGTACCCTCCCCCTAAAAGCATGTTTCTCAACCTTCTGTTTGGAAAGAAAAGTCTCACATTAAAAAAAAAACAAACTCATTTTTAAAATAAGCTTCATATGTGCAATTCTGGGGTACTTATGATACAAAGCTGTTACTGCTACCAGTGATGTCATCACTATCTTGATGTCATTCTTAAAAGTCCTTATTCTGAGACTTTGATTATTTTTAATCCTTATTCCAATGTAGAACAACTGCCATTTTCTTCTGAAATTGGCCACTTCAGCACAAACTGCTCCCTCTAGAAGATCGAGTGGAAGAGCTCAGTGTGTTTGGAGTATCTTGGCCTAGATCCAAATTCCTGAATCGCTGATCAAAATTCTGGAGGCAACCAAAACAGTAAAACACAAAACAGTATAAACCCTGGGTATGAAAGCCCTGGCCTGGCTTCAGTGAGTGCAGAGGCTGAGCAGGAGGGCTGATGGCTGTGGGAGATGGGGCTGCACGGGCACGGAGCATCGCCGGAGCCGCACGGCCGTGATAGATGGGCTGCAAAATTGTACCAAGAACAGTAAAAGACGTGAACTTTCTGATTAAAGATGAAGAAGTAGGTGATTAGCAATCTGCAGGGAACTCGAGGCTTGGCCACGGTCTGCTGGTCTAAGAGACGTGGGCAGCACTTGGCTGCAGCGGTCGAGGACCCAGCACGGCTCAGACCTTGTTCCAGTATCAAAAGTCCTGATTACTGATGAGTTATTGGATATAGCCATCTCAAGGATTTTAAAAAATACACCATTTGTATTCAAATATTTCATTTCCCAAGCCCCTTTCACTGCAGCAGCAGTCACACACACTTTCTCATGTAAATAATGCCTCAAAACAATCACATGATAATTATTCAGTCCAAACCAAACAACAACTACTAATTAAACTGAATAGAAAACAGTGCAGCAGAGAAAAGCCTGCAAAGGGCCTCATGTTGTTCACAGCAATTCTAACCTAAAATAAAAGCTGTGAGCAGGAAGGTGCCATGTAGGGAGCTCCACCTAACTTGTTGTGCTGTTATTTGCACAGTTTTAATAGGATTTTTCTATTAATCTGTGACAAACCATGAAATTTTATATTTTCACCATGACCAAGCCATGAAATTCGCCAACTTTGTCCATGATTTACATTGGGTCATAGCTATAAGGTCTGTTATGCTTTTTAACTAAATAACTACTACAGCTTCCCCTTTGGATGGAATGAAGAATTTGCCTATAATTAAAGCAGGAATTGTTAACTGCTGGCAGTAAAAGTTTACAGCATTGTTTGACAGTCACAAAGATAAGCCAGTAAAACCCTGGGATGCTGCATCTACCTGCGCTTCCCAGCCCCCCCAACAATAGGGTTCTATCTCTCAGCATCACGAAATCAATCTCAGATTAGGTAATGAAATATGCACCAGCCTTTTCCCAGAACCTTTGACAAATCACACACAATCCTAAATCTTCATAAATCACGATTAAAGACAAGTATATCATCACCAACGCATATATCTTTCCATGCCTGACCCAGAGACTAATGAGAAAAGGCCTAGACTATCTCATCTGATTAATTAATTCAAAATGTCTGCTGTTATTCAAATGTGAGGCTGGTATTATTTGAATAACACTTGACAGCAGTGCCTGAAGATATCATTTCTGATTTGTGAAGCTGCTGCTGCATAACTGATGATAGTTTATGAAAATGTTCCATCGAAGCTGCTTTTCTTGGCACAACTGTGAAAGATTTTCTGGAGAGAGGGTTTTGTGTCAGTAGTTGATGCTGCTAACATTGTCAAATATTTCCAAAATCTGTAACATCTTGGAAGCCCTTTCTTCCTGAAGCCTTGTTGAATATTAGTGTCTTCGTTCTCTGAGAAATAAATATCTCAATATATATATATGTCTGCAGCAAAGCCAAAGGCAGCTGGGTTTGACCCTTTCCATGCTGCCTGCTCCTCACCAGGTCTGGGGAACAGACCAAGATCTCCCACAGCCAAGGAAGGGCTCAGGGAGCCTGCCTGCTCTGGCAGAGCTCCTCACGTGCTGTGTTCCTAGGGGCTCTTAGGGGTATTTTTTATAGATGGGAGGGAGCAGTACTGTAATTCCATAATGAGATGCCCCACTGGAGTGGCCACCAGGCACAAGTTTATTTCTCTTTTCCCTGCTGCAGTGGCACTGAGCACTGGGAAGGCTGCACAGAGGGTGCCTGCTCTGCTGAGCACCTACCAGGGCAGGAACTAGCAGGTGCCATTGCCAAAGGATCGCTGAGATCAAGGCTGTGACCCCAGCTGTGCCACCAAAACACAAACCCTGTCCCTGCAGGCACCGAAGGTCTCTGGTTGCAGAGCCCGAGGGAGAGCAGGCTCCTCAGGGTCTCAGAAATGCACACAAACCTGTTTCCTCTGCCTCCAGCCACTCACGGTGCTCCAGGGAGAGCTCTGCTCCCGGGGGAGTGATCTGCCTACCTGGGGAGTTTGTTCCAAACAAAACTCACAGCAAAGGCTCCACGGTTTTTCCTGAGGTATTTATGGACTGAAATGTGCTGAGACTCTTGTCCAGCACATAAAGGGAGGAAGCTGGGTTAATGTAAATGCAGAGCAGCACCTGCCCAGGCTGAGTTTGCAGTGCTGCTGGAGGGCCTGATCCATCCAGACCGGGGAGGAGCAGCTCACAGCACATCCCCAGCAAGGGCAAAGATGCTCAGTACTTAATTTTATAGCACCTGTAATAAAGCCATGAGAGCAGCATTCTGCAGGCCACTGGGCCTTTGAGGCACTATTATTAAAAACAATTTAAATTACAAGTCCGTAAAAACAATTTTTTAACAGAAATCTTTGTCTTAAAATTTTCTTTTTCCAGGAGATGATAATAATCATCATGTTATTCTAAATACACCATAGCACAAAATACCTACAACTAGTTACAATCAATTTTATTGTGGAATGTGAATGTGATGCCAAGCTCATCCCAGTGTTAAACTGGGCTGTTCTGAAGCCATGGAGCCATGAGCACTAAAGAAGAGGATGTAAAATGTATGGACTAAACCAAATATAAATCAATCATTATGACAGAAGTAGCACTTATTTGAGAGTCAGAAGTGAACAAAATATTCTGTGTCAGCAAAATGTCTCCTGTCAAAACCTGCTCTTTAAAATTTCACTACAATGTGCTGAGACAAATGTCCTTTGCAACTCCGTGGAAGGAAGCATATTCTAAATCTTCATAATTCAACCCTTCCCTGTTTTTAGGCAACAAAGCAAGCCTGAAAGGGTTCAGCATTCCTGCTGATGGGGTAAATGGTGCACTTGGTGAGCAGAGTGCTGCCCCTGCTCCAGCCAGCGCTCACCAGCACAGGCAGCACCTCTGGCCCAGCCAGGAGCCGTGGGGAGGAGGCCCCCACAGTGCTCCTGTCCTGGCCACCCCTGAGCAGTCAGCCTGGAGCTCGTGGAGGCCAGCAGACACTCCAGAGCAACGGCTGTGTTCACCTGGCAGTGACTTAGGACCATGGCCTGCACCTCTGGCCGTGACCCGGGGTCGGTGGGAGGCACACCAGGGGTGCCTCGTGCCCAGGGCTGCTCCAGTGTCACACCAGGGGTGTCTCGTGCCCAGGGCTGCTCCAGTGTCACACCCGGGGCTGCTCCAGTGTCACACCAGGGGTGCCTCGTGCCCGGGGCTGCTCCAGTGTCACACCAGGGGTGTCTCGTGCCCGGGGCTGCTCCAGTGTCACACCAGGGGTGTCTCGTGCCCGGGGCTGCTCCAGTGTCACACCCGGGGCTGCTCCAGTGTCACACCAGGGATGCCTCGTGCCCGGGGCTGCTCCAGTGTCACACCAGGGGTGCCTCGTGCCCGGGGCTGCTCCAGTGTCACACCAGCCACGTCTCTTCCTGCCCCACCTCTGCCAGCCAAGGGGCTGAGGAGGTGCTGCTGCACCCCTGTGCCCAGAGCTGCTCCTCCATGGGCCAGCTCTGGTCGCCATCCTGGGCACGCTGCTTCCTTCCTTCCTTCCTTCCTTCCACAGCCTAGCAGGATCCCAGCTCCCTTCAGCCCTCTGTCCAGAGCCTCCCACCCCCTCCCTCTACGCCGTTTAAAGTAGACCATTTATCTTTGATTAAATTATAAATGTTTGAGCCCAGTTAAATCTCACAACTGAGGGATCTGGGCGAATGTCGTCTTCTCTTCCTCCCCTTTATCCTTCCCAAACACATCACACGTTCCTGAGGAGTTCTGCATTATGTCACTCTTCAGTATATAAAATAAAGGGCAGGCATCTAAATCAGATCCCTGTTCTTCCTTACTTGGGATGACAGCACAAGCTGAACACTTTTGGTGGTTACACAGTTTGCCAATCTGCCACTGCCTTAAGATACATAAAATACCAAATTTAAGACTTCAAAAGGGTGACTCCATTTATGTCATCGTACTCGAGAAAAAGCAACATTTTCCAATTTGAAAATGCTAGGGGAGTGTGCAGAGGTCTGTGAGATGTCCCATACTGCTGGGAAAGTGCAAATGTAACAAAGGTTTCATGTTTATCCATTCAAAAGAAGAACCGTATTTTTTTTTTCAATTATATGTTTTAAATTGGACACAATCTGCCATAGTTTCTAAACCAGCAGAATTAAAGGTCTGAAATCCACTGCAACTTCTAAAAAATCAAAAACCATTGGAGAGGACAAAGGCAAAGCAAGGGCTGTTGGCAACAACCTCTTCCAACTTGAGTCTATTTTTGCAACTTTAGACATTAAAAAACCTGTTTGAAGATTAAAAATGCATAAAACTTGCAATTGACATTTATTTCCTGGAAAACAATCTATTTTTTCAGAGATGGTTTTTCCAGAAGATGATAAACTCCTTCTCCTTATGTTGTGCCTTAAGACATCATGTGCTTTTATCCTTTAGCAAAATATGAACCAGCTCCAAGGCTGACAATGCCAAGAACCATGACAAAATGGATTATTAATGAGAAACTGATCTCCAGAACTCTATTAATTTATGTCTTCCTGTCGGATCCCAAAGATGTATCAGCCCTCTCACTCAAAGAAAAAAATGCCAACATTGTACTTTGTTTTAAAGTTCTGCTTAGATGAAGAATTCATTATCCAAAGCAGTGTTGTGTTATTTCAGGCTCCTTGTAGAATAAAGATTCTTTATCAAATAGCTTAAAAAGCCACTGACAAGTGTGAGGATCTTGCAAAATATATTTACATCAACAATTCAATGAGGAATCTTGGATTTTTAACCTTTTTTTTTTTTCTTTCCTCAGCAACACTCCTCGCCTTGTTCTGACCTCTCAGCACTTTGGAAATGGAGACCATGAAATTCCATCAGTAAAACCTCAGAAAAACTAACACGATGATGAGCTTTTGAAATTCTTAATTGTACTAATTATTCCACTGAATATAACAATCTCACACGTAAACAGAAGAAATCAAATTTCTTCATTGAGCACGAACAACAAACAGACAAAATATCCTTTTAAGCCTCCATGAAAAAATCTATCTAATCTGTGCTTATCATAATATTTATGAAATAAAAAACAGAGAGAAAAAATTGCTGTAATGTACTCTGGATGACCTCTGCTTGTGCGAGAGAATGAAAACAGCCTTTTGCTTTTCAATCCCCATCAAAGTGGAGTTAAAGGAGGGACAGCATTCCCTTGCTCACTGCCATTAATCATTGCTTTCTTCAAGCAAGTGCGTATTAATTTCTGTCATCCCAAACATCATCGAGTATTGTTACAGCACCGTTCACTCCTCATTCAGCACCAGTTGTTACCAGTTTCCCTACACTGAGCAGAGACAGGGTGAATCGTGTGGATTTCAGTGTTGGAGGCCTTTATCCCTGGGGTGCTGACACCAATTAAGCCATTTCAAGAAGAAATGAGAACAGGCGCAGCCCTTGGCGGCAAGGAGAGCTCGCACCCAGGCCTGGCCGGGTGCCACAGCTCCCGCTCGGAGCGCGGGCACCGCGTCCGCCCGCGCGGGCAGCAGCGGCGGCGGCGCCCAGGAACCAGCCTGGGCTGGGCCATGCTGGGCACCTCTAATCCATGGCTCTCACTGACAGAGCCGAACCGGGAGCGGGGCACGAGCTCCTGTGCCTTTGCTTCATTGCAGCACTACACGTACACATAGCACTAATTACTGTGATTTTACCATTGATATGTAACAAATACCCTAAATATGAAAATTAACTGAATCTGCCTGATTTATAACATTGTTCCAGCTGTCCAGCACCCTGCATTGCCAGCCTGGCATCCCCTTTCATTTGGGAGTCTCCAGGAACTAAAAAAATTCCACATTTCAATAAAGGTACCTCAAAGCCTTAAAATCAACACGCCTAATGAATTTAATTAATACCATTTGTACCTTGCTAAAGTGTATGTAAGGATTTATCAAACTCTCTGGCAATAGTGTTGATTTTTTCTGACCACTTTAGACCCAATCATTCTCCTTCTTTCAGACATTTACATCTGCTTTTAAGTTTTTATGGTTGCCTGTTGGCAGGCAGCAAAGTGGAGCTGTCGATGCTGCTGCAGAATAATGCAAGGTTTGTTATGAATTAAATATTAGAAACCTTAACGCAGCGGCCAATAAGAATTATTTGCCTTATTAAAGCAGCAGAAGACGCTGATTAAATTTTCATTGCATTGCAGTCTTTTTCCCATTTCTGCTTTCAATTCATCATTCTAATGTATGAAAGGCTTGCCGAATAATGGCATGGGGACTTAATTTCTGGAATGCAAATATGGCAAAGAAAATACCATAAATACCCTCCCAGAAAACATTAAACAGTCAGTTCTAATTAAGTGAATACTAACTAAGTAAATATTCTCTTAAAGGGGAAAAAAAAATCAAGATATCAAGAATTCCAAGAAGGAAAACTCTAGAAATAAAGGCACAGAAAAATTAAAGGGAGTTTTGATTATCTGGATTTCACAGGAGGAAACTAAGTATGGTTAAACAATTGAGTTTTCAGGTACTCCAAGAAATTTCTGTGTTTATGAGTAAGTATCAGAAGCCCCAGCCGTGTTTTGATTAACTGCGGCTGCAGTTGGTGGGTGCTGTGAGTAAATCCACTCCGGTGCGTGCCAGCTGTAGCGAGGCTGCTCCAAGTCAGGTGATCCAGATGTGTTAGTTTTATAAAGCAACACAGTGCAATAGTGCTCAGTGTGCTGGTCTGGCACCCAGGGAAGCAGAATTCCTTCAGGGGAAGAAGGCTCTCGGGAGGGTGGCCGGGTTGGCACTCGCACAGCAGCGCCGGGAAAGCGGCCACACTAAACCTGCATCCCCGTGTCCTATCCTGAAGGTTGTTCACGTTTCTGCCTTAATGTGCATCAGGAAGAAAATGAACTTCAAGTATCCATTTCCCCTAGAGAAAATCTCTTCCCTGAAACTCTGCAACTAATGAAATGGGGATCTATAAATAGCAGCATCATTACCATGAGAGCACTTGCTTTGTGCCCGGCTCTGCCTCTGACCCTCTTTACACTAATAACCAGTGGGCTTCCATTGCATTCCTCCATAGGATGATCAATATTAGGACAGTTAAAATGTGATGTACATTTAAGCCACGGGGTGTATTTACTCACCGGCTCGCTCAAACGCGGAGCACAATGCCGCGGGTCCTGCCTCTCCCTGCTCACCCATTCTACAGAATTCCTTATTGTCTCAAACGAGGAGAGAGCTGCTCTGGAACTCCTCTGACGGTACCAAGACGCACGTCGTGACAAGACAAAAGCCATAACACACCTGAAACGTTCCCTGATGAAATCCCTCGATGAACCTCATTAAAATGGTTACTCCATTCCAAATATTATCTACTGAGGCACCACTGCAGTAAACTCTTCCTAAATTGTGCAAGTGAGCATTTAATCAGGGAACGCAATGGTTTGGAAGCGTGGTTTAGGTCTAGTCAAACCCCCAGTATTTTCCAGTTATGACGGATCCTTTCCAAAAGTTAACCATCATTTAATTTCACTGTGTACTGTAAATTCAAATATCCTAAAGGACAATGCAGTTTGTGAATCCAGGGTAAAAAGGAACTATTTATTAGTTGCCTATGGAATATTCTGCTACTGCGTATAATTTATTGATACTGAGATATTTATGCTGCCCTTCATTAAAGGTAAATATTCAGTTACATTTGCATCTCCCATATACAAAGAGTTCAATTGTTCTGCTAATTTCATATCTCTTAAAATAAATATGATAAAACGTTCCAGTGGGTGGATGAGTTTAAAGGCTTTTATTCTCTGTGACAAAATTATTGATGACAACATATCATAAATGGCACTTACTCCATATACACATGTCACAAGAAAATGTAAAATATTAGAACAGTTATGCATGCAGGAACATTTACTTTTTAAATGAAAATATAACATCCCAATTTTAAAAACCATGTGGTTAAATCAAGAGAATGCATATGGAGAAAACAGAGGACGTGAAATTCCACACGTGTTTGTGCTGATTTTCTTTTTGCTTACAGGTACTACACAGGTACTCAAATGTGATTGACTTTATTTAAGCCACAAAACACTGAGTCCCCCAGCAAAGCCCAGACAAATGGCACAGCCACACACAGCTCACAGCGCGCCGCCGACTGCTCTGGCTCCCAGAGGTACTTGTTCAGTGGCATTTTTTTCTCTGTTTGTTATCACCCTTTAACTTATTAAATATTAAACCAGCTCAGAAATCTGCATTTTATATCAAAATCAGCAGTCAAAGCCAGTAAAATGTATTTAGAAGATCCTGCGCTGGCCAATCGCGCTGGTGTGACTCCAGAGGCTGCACCTCTGCTGAGCACACTGTTATCTGCTCCAGACAGCGGTGGGGGATGTTTGGAACACGCTCCCAGGATGAAGACTTGCGTGTTCCAATCTTGTTTAAATCATCCAGACGTACCTCTGAGAGCCTAAAAACGGGTTACTGCAAATGGCATGGGTTTTTGTATTTTAATATGATTAATATTGTAAGACACACAAAGATATATGAAAGCAAGGATTTAAGAGAAATAAGCTGAGGAAGTAAAGCTTGTAAAATGCAACCAACACCCTCTGAAAATACCAGGCAGCAAAAGTTGCAATTTAAAGGAAGTAACAGCAGAATTCTCAGCACATGGTGGGGAGAGCAATGGCATTTTTACTGGGGCTGAAAACCAGAAGTGTTTGCTGATCTGTGCCAGCAGCTGAACTTTCAGGCCTACTTGTAAATAAAATCAAAATTGCAACTTCAGGTCCATGGATTCCCCTTGCCGTGGGCCTAAGGCGGAGGAATAGGCAGGAGCTGGGCGCTTCCCAGAGCCGGGATTTGGAGAATTTCAGAGTTAAATAAAGCAGATTTGTAACTGGCAGGATCCTCTCAGCACCGACGTGGTTCTTGCTCTGAGGCAGCCGATGGAGCAGAGCTGCTCAGCGGCACTTGACAACAGCAGTGCTCCCACAATTGTAACCCTCAAATCCAATCAATCCTTGCTCTTTGCATTTCAAGCAGCTCCTGGCTGCCACTGCCTGAAGATAACTATTTTACCACCTCTGTCATGCCTAATTAACAAGTCAGATGTACAATTTAGAAATTTTGCAATTAACCTGCTAAAATATTGCTGGAGGATGCTAATTGTTATGCCAGTTGCCATAAAAGCTCATTTGCATAACTTATGTGTGAAAAACAATTATGAGCGGCGTTCACAGACGCGGTCCACAAACTGCTCCTAGCTACGGATGAGAGGGCCACAAAAACACTTAATTCATTGCCCACAAAATTATGTTCCCCCTTTTCTTAAACAGCATCTGTTTTGTGAAGCCATATTCATAGAAAATCCCCAAATCAACAATTAGGAGCATATGTAAATGTGCGATTACAGTTCTTTTTCTTCCATTGACAAGTTCCCGCAGCCGTGGCGGCGCGGCGCGGGGCGGTGCGGGCTCCCCGCGCCGGGCACTGCCCGGGAGCCGCCAGCCCGACGGCGCCCGCGCCGCTATCGCCTCCCCGCAGCCGATCACTGGGGGCCACTTTAACAACAAAGAACCTAAAGTCAATTGTTTCTCCAGTGAATGGGCGTCTGTTCTCAGCATATATTTACCCAGGCGTTCAGGGCAGATTTTTACCATTAAATTGGAGGCTGTAGAACATGGTTGTTGTACAAATATTTACATTAGTGCTGACCACAGCCTTATTGCGGCACTCGGAGAGAACAATATCGGCAGCTCCGTCACCCCGGTTTGGAGGCCCGAGGCCCGCTGCCGGCCACAAAGCCGGAGCGCCGCTCGCCCTGCCCGTGGCGCAATCAGCTAATTCCAGCGGACAGCAGCCGGGGCACGGCACTTCCATCAGGCCCCACCGTGTCACAGTTCTAGGGCGGGAAAACAAATGTGCGGTTTGTGTTCCGTGGAAAACAGGACACGGACTCTGTGTGATTTTGGGTCTCCTTTCAAACAGGCAGTTCACTCAGCAAGGGCTCCCAGCCCAGTAAACACGACTAAACTAAAGGAGAACTTGAGTCTGGAGCCCCACAACACACAGCTGTGCGGTTCAGCACCGATGACATCACGCCGGGACACAGCGAGACGATGTCACTTGCACCTCTCCAAAATATTAGAGATTTAAAAGTTACATAACAATCTGGGTGATTAAACAGCAGCTGTTATGATAATCAGTCAGTAAAAGGAAATGGATTTGTTTAGTGTTAGCAACTACAATATTATTAGATGCTGGGTATATTGAAAGGAAGAAATATTTCCTTTATTGAACACAAAACACTATAAATTTAGGTAAACCGAAATTAGTTCATGTAATACACTGACATCCAAGAATTTATGTATAAAGAGTCTATCATTTAATTTTCAGACATTCAATTTCTATACTTGGTCACAGTCAAAAGGTCAAGAACCAACAAGTCAATAAGTTCCCAAGCTCCATATTGATATCACGTCACTGCCCTAACAAGTGGAGGGGAAGCAAGAAATAATTCACAAAAAAAAATCCTCAGCTGCCTTTGGAGGGCAAATCTCCCCCAGCGTCCCATGGCAGCGCTGGGTACCCAGAGAACTCCACCAGTGCCAAACCTCCCCAGCCCTGTGGCTGGAGGCATCGGGCAGGGTTGTGGTGCCCACACCCCAGCGCCCACTCTGCCGTCCTCGGGCTTCCTTTCTCCTCTTCACCCAGTGCAACACAAGAAAGAAATACGAGGTAGAAAAACTGATAGTTCCCACTCTATTTGAATAACAAGTGAAATCCTAAAAATCCCTCCACTGCATGTTATTACCAAGTGTATCTCCAGGTTTTATAGTGACAGGACTATGCTATAATTTCTGAGAAAACCTCGGCATAAAGCTCCATAAACCCAACCACTCCTGTAATGTATCACCTTATCTAGTGCACAATCATTTCCACAACTTTTCATGTTAGTATAATTTGTACAAAAATGGTAATAAATACATCCTTGAAGTCAAATAAGAATCATTGCACAATCTACTGTAACTTGTTCTTACTAGTGACAGTCAATCACGCTACCAGGATCTCACATGAAAGAAAATAAGCAAACATTTGGGTGTTCTGTAATTACAAACCTCGCTAAAAGCACGCTTCCTTCTTTAATCAACAAATATAAGAAAGTGTGTCTGGCACAGCCTTTTGAGTGTGCCAACATGCCTTGAACAGCTACTGAACAAGGAGAGCACCGATCCCCAGCAACGGGAGCAAACCTTCTCCTTCTGTACTGAGCAAGCCAACCACCAAGGCGCGAAACCCTGATATCCTTTAAGGAAGGTCTAACCATGGAGTAAAAAAACATTCCTGATTAAAGCCAAGGAAAGAAGAAGTCTAAGGAAAGCTTAATTTCTTCAATTCCAGGAGGTAGGACTCATCTGCGGCCAAAATGGAATGAAGCAGATACTGTAAATTTACCTCTGACATAACAATTCTAATTAAACCAAACAGTTGATAAAAATATTCCTTTTTAACACACAGCACCAAGTCAACACAACCTTCACAAAAAATCAGACAGATAGCATTCCCATTTTAGAGATAAGAGAAGCAAGCTCTGGCATTCAGTTCCATGAGGCGGTGGCCGAGCTCGGGGTGTGCCCTACCAAGGTCACCACATCCCTTACAGAAACTGGGGAGGAAGGTTCCTTCCCCAGCCAACAGCAGCACCAGGACTCAAACCCGCAGTGCCAGGATTTCCTCTCCAGCACCATCTTCTCCTGAAACAACACCATCAGGGGTCTACTGGTAAAGTTAAGGTCGGCTTCAGAACATTTTCATTACTTAGTTCTTTTGTTCAACAATCTGAAACCCAAAATGAGCAGCTGGAGCCCAGCAACGCTTCCTTTTGCTGCCTGTGAGAACTGACTTTGCAGTGTCGGGTGATGTTTTGTTCCTTCCAGTATCAAAAAGGTTCCCTATGACAACTAAAGTTTTGGATTATACATTCCTGATGGGATTCTTTGGGCCAAGCCCTGGGGAGCTGTCGTGCTTCCCATGAGAAGGGCCCCGGCCCCCGTGTGGGGAGCAGGGCGGGCACGGCGGGCACGGCGGGCACGGCGGGCAGGGACCCGCAGCGCACGTGCCACTCGTCCTGCGCCTCTGAAACCCCCGTGGCTCCGCGGAGGCCGCCGCGCTTTGTGTCTCATGTGCTTCATGTTAAAGATTTCCCAACAGTGATAGACTTCAGCTGCCAGGATCAGGGAGAGCATGTGCATCCAGCATGAGCAGCCCCCACACACAGCTCTGGGCCATTTTTTTATCCTTTTTCCTTTCTTTTAAATAACTATTGGGGCTCATAACAAGCACTGTCACTACAGCACTGCTCCCCTGATTGACTTTGCGACAATGATCTGTGGAGGAGATGGGCACTCAAACAGCCACTCTGCTGCGCTCAGGCAAAGAGGACTAGAAAGGCTCGGGTTGGGTTTGCTTTGGGTTTATTTTTTGCTAAATTTTTGTTCCGTTTCCAGAATTACTTCTCAGATTTTTTAAAAAACAGTATTGCAAAACCAAAACTAATCACAAAACTGTAGTAAAGCAGCTGAGAGGCTGAATGAAAACCACACATGCACACACACACCAAAACTCCAATCCTCAAAAAACAAAGGGAAAATTGAACTCTATCAGAACACCTCATCTTTGAGCCATCCTGGAGCATCCTGCTAGAGCAGAGGTCTCAGCACAGTGATCTTATGTATCATATATGCTCTAATAAATAGGTTCAATGAGTTGAGTTAAGGGCAGGGTTTAACTATTAACTCTAAATTCCCTCACTCTTATGGCTGTAAGTCAATCCCTTAATGTTACTTTAACACAATTTCTGACAGTTGAATAAAATCTATGGTCAATATTACAACCCCTTCTTTCCTAAAGGAAGGAAAATACATGTGTGATTTGCATCAGAAATGGTGGGAAAGCTGTGGGTGAGTGGGGGTGACAAATGTCCACAGCCCTATTGGCCAGGAATCCGAGCCTTCCATTTGCCTTCAGCTAGCCGGGCCCTCACACCAGCCCTCAAAACAGCACAACTGGCAAAACCACCTCCACACAGGTACAGCTCTCAGCACAGCAGCTGGGAGCAGGCAGAGACATTAGAATACAAAGCTGTAAGATATATCTAAAATAATCCCACAAAAATCAGATGACACAAAGAATTCTAATACTTTCCTTTTGTTAAGATACAGTAACTGAGAATACAATGAAATTCTTCATGTTCAGTATCTCCCATTAGATCAATTAATATTCAGAGAAAGGCTTTAACATGAAGTTTAAATAATCATAGAAGGAGAAAAAGAACCACCAATGTTCTAGAAGCTTCTCTAGACCTTTCAATCAATTTTATTTATATGCAAAACCAAGAGAAACTCAGAAAAAACAAAGCTCCTCCTGATGCTAAAGCTCTCAATTTACTGACAGGCAAATGGCTTCATGCTGCCACTTAATCTCATTTCTTGCATAATGCCCTCTAATTAGCATATCAAAGTGAATTAATACTTCTAGGGCATTAGCAATGGGAAAATCTGCTCCAGGCTTCACAATAGCAGTTAAGCAAGAGCCAAGAAATCCTCAAAAACACCACAAACCACTTTGCATTGCAAAACTGTTCAATTTATTTATCCTCTCTCTCTAAACACTTTTACCGCACACTGTTTTACTACTGTTCACCAAACAAAATGATAATTGCCAAAGTTACCAGCATCTGTAATGCCTGTTTAGAATCTTAATTTAGATTGTGTACTTGAAGCTCTCTAGATGCTTCCATTGACCCCGTCATACACCACAGGACATAATGGAAAACTGTTGTTCTTTTAAAAAATGCCGTCAGGATAATATTATTAAATAACCTTTTCCACTTACAATAAATGATTAAAAATTAAATAATCTATGACAAAGCCACCTGCTGGACAATAAGGAATGAGAGATTGGCTTTAAATGTTGATGCATGACTGAAGTATAGCAAAAGGGTTTGACCTGTAAACACATGATCCAAACCCACCTCCCTTCCAGGTGATGGATTTGTATTACATGGGATATTCAGTGATTCACATTGTTGCAGTCCCTGTGACTGTGCAACACGCATTGAACTGATCATTAACAAAAGAACTGAAACACCTCAAAGAGCATAAAATTAAAGTAAGTGCATAATGATTTTTACTATATGCTTTTATGCAAAACATGCTATTTTTATTCAATTCCTGATGCAATAAACACATTTGAGCTGTTACAATCAGAGATCAGAGCTTTTCTCCTTTAAAAAATGTTTTTAGAATCCACATTCAATCACAGGTCATTTTGCAAAATATAAATTGTAATTTATAAACAAGGTCTAAAAACCCCTGAAACTTCATCACCTTTGGGCTCTGCAGCAGTCTTTAAAAATAGAAATAGACCACTGAGGGGAAAAAAAAACAAACACCCAAACCCTACCTCCCAACACCAGTACTCCCACCCTAAGCCCAGGAAGGGCCTGGAGCACCAAAGGAAGGCCAATAACAAAGAGTAGAAGAAAATGCCGGGGGGCAGTGGGGTTTTCTGCATTTCTGTTTGCAACACGGAGGGGGAAAAAAAGTACAGTAACAACAAAATAAATTATGCTGGATATTTATCTGGCGCTTCGAGCCTTCCTGAAGAATGTGCATTACTGAAAAACCCAGTGTTGAAGGACCAGGCTGCATTACCTTTCCTATTTAATTCCCCGCTTCCTCCCTCAGTCCCGGCAGCACGATGGAGGAGCTCTAATGTCCAGCTGAGCTGCACAATTCATCTGTTTGGCTGATGAACTACTCCAACTCTATAAAAGCATGAACTGTAAGAGCTGACAGAAACTTTAATAATTTATATTAAATATTGATGTGAATTATTTACTCCATTCACACTTAAAGCCAGGAATTGCCTACCGGAGAAAAGCAAACGTGACAAAAGGTCAACACGCTGGTGAGAAAAGGCAGGCGGTGTCAGGCATGTGTTATCTGAACCATGCTGATCACCTTGATAAGCGAAGAGCATTAAACATGACTGCTGAGCAAACAAACAAAGCATTCTTCTCGGGTGTCAATCGCGGCTCCGGCAGCTCGGGCTCAGCGCGGCGCCCGCCGCGGCCGCGGCTCCGCTCGGGGCTCCGCTGCTTTGGGCTCCTCGCACGGAGCCGCCTCCGCGCCCGCCGCCCAGCGAGCACCACCGAGCGCCACGGGCCCCGCGGGCAAGGAACGGAGACACGGCCCAGAACACGAGGCCACGTCCACACCGGACCGCCACGCGCCCCGCTGCGGAATTATTAACACAGCCTTCGTGCGGATTTAAATATTGCCTTGCATTTGTAACAATTTAGAGTGTCTAATTCTGCTTATATTTGTCTACGGTAGACTGCAAATATCATTATATTAATGCTTCACACAAATCAATGTTTAAATTGAAAAAAGACAGCATAATATCCATATCATACAATTTTACCATTGAAAGCTGCAGGAACAGAGCTTGATAAATGTGTTAAATCCAGGGAAAAAAAAAAAAAAAAAAAAAAAGACTGTTTTGCATTCCCTACATGCCATGATAATAATTTATCTCTGAATGCAAAAATTCCTTAACTTACAACAAGCATCCTAAAATACACCACACGGTAACTGCTATAATTTGGTATTTTCAGATAAGCAAGCAAATGTGTAGAATTCAAAAATAAATGGAAGGACATGAAAGACAGCTATAAAATAAAATAAATAAAATAAATCCTTTCTCCTGGATAAATTAGTATTGACAAGTAGGGCAAAATTTATCCCCTACAGTGGGGGGAAAAAAAATCTCTGGAACCACTAATCCCAGTACTCAAGGTGAAGATGGATATTTAAATGCAACAAGGAGCACCAGCAATAGGAAGCGCTGAAGGTAAGGTGCAGTCTCAGGTTCTGTGAGACAAAATACCACAAATTTCTCTCATGTCTATAATCACCAAATCGCCATTTTCTCAACTAGAGAAGTGCCCTGGTAGAAATCCACCAAAGAACCAGGCTGCTGATAATGAATGTGTTGGAAACAGATGACCAAATGACAACCAAGACACTTTATTCAATTTATTTTTTCCTAGTAGGACATTTATGAAGAAAAGCAATGTCATTGCCATAAGGACAGTGCAAACGACCAAACGTTCTGCTGCACGGCATCATTTGTAATACATCTGCTGGCAATTAAAAAAATACATTCAAAAGTACAACCACTGGGTCGGTGACAAACCTTGGTACTGAAGCATGAGATGGAAGCAAAAGCTAAACAATTTAAGCTGAGCTGGATGCACATAATGCCCAGCACTGACTTCTTCAGGTAGTTAGGGAACAACAAAATATGTATTTAGCAGCTTGGAAAAAAAAAAACAGGACTGTACATAAATATTTTAAAGAGCTAAAGTAAGTAACAATAACATCACAGCTGATATTTAGAAAATAGCCAAGATGCACACACACACTCCCACACACACCCACATATATGTATGCTGTCAGTGCCATTTCATTGTTCCATCTGTGTCCTCTCGTGCTCCGGCAGGACTGAGGGATACAGTGGATTACTGAGAGTTGCTCGCACTAAAGCCTCGCTGGAAAGTTGCAATGTTGCAGTGCAAGGGCAGAGTGCTGCGCCTGGCTGCTCCAGCCCCGCGGTGCCCACAGGGGCTCACATTTCCCTTTGAGCGTGCCAGCAGGGCAGGCTGCTCCCTCCAAGGAGTGCCCGGCCGCGGCTCCAGCCTGCTCGCATTGACAAGGGGCGTTCCTGAGCCCGGCCAGGTCATCAATAAGGAGCTTTGCAGCCAGGCGGGCCCGGTGCAGCCCTTTCATCGCAGGGACGGCAGCGCACGGCCGGTCACGGCTGTAGCAATAAACATAAAGGTAACTTACACGGCAACAGCGAGGATCAACCCCGTGGCTAACACGCGGTTTGTCCGGTTTCCAGAGCTTTTTTTATTCATTCTTTAACACCAAAATCTATGCAAGGGGAGAACGTTCTTAATGAACATTTTCATCCTCTCTCTTTAGACATAAAAAATAGTTGCAGCAGCCCGAGCAGCCGAGCAGGCCTTTCACTTCCCCTGCGGACACCTCCTGCAGTCGAGAAGTTCATTAAGTTTTATGATCTTCCCAAGTCAGTCCTGCTTATAAGCCTCACAAAGGCCACAAATCTGGCAAACCATCATGTATGCCATTAGGCTTTACTAGGAAATGAATGCTATTTAGGGGTGGTGGTGACAGTAAATTCGGGGTTGGTTGGCAGCTATCATTGTTGCTGCTGGACTTGGGGAAATAAATAAATAAATAAAGAACTGTAGATGTGTGCACCGTTATGCACGTGAATTCAGACATTTTCATAAATGTGTGATCCTGTCTCTACAAATGACTTTTAAAGACAAAAACCTAAATTATCTATCGGCACAGTCCAGGACCTAATAATATGTTGCTCCATTGGGAAATAATTGCAATTCTCTAAGACATTTTAAAACTACAAGAATTAATATATTTTCACTTCTTTCTCCACAAGAATAACCAGGACCCCAGGTTGAGCAACATCCTGGAGGAAGCTTAATAAAATCACCGGTCTGTAGGTGTTTTAGTCAGTAAAAAAGAGCTATTAAAAAAAAAACCAAACAATGGTGCAAATCAGTTTTTGATTCCTTCTAGCAGGACGTGGGGAAGCGGAGTGTGGCACAGGTATGCAACAGATGTGAGCGTGTGCCCAGTGACACCTCAGGGACGGGCAGAGCACAGCCAAAGGGAGCCAGCGGCTCCTCACTCGCTCATCTTCCTGTTTATTGGAGGGGCTTCGGAAGAACTCTGCTATAATTTTTCTTTGAACTAATTAAAGCCAGAGGTGGCAGTTTCTTTATGAACACCGTGCTACCTTGTGGTTGCCTCTCAGAATACACACAGCTATTAATAGCTGTAAAGCACTTAAATGTATTATGCAGCACTTTTGAAAATGTTAAAATGTTAAAAAAGAAATGTCAGGCTAAATTCAGTAACTCAGTGATTTGCTTTGTACATGGTAAATACCTCACAAGGAGAAAAAATAAAAATCTTCAGCTCCTGACCCTGTGTGAGGCTTTCAGAAATGAGATGCATCCATTAACCCTTGCTGGGAAGTGACAGAGTGGCTCCATGCAAATTGAGGATTCCTCCTTGTGCTCTCTCCCATCCAGTCTCACAAAGTCCTTGCTGAAACTACTGTACTGAAACTACTAAAATGCAAATAAATACATAATTCAATATAAAAATTACTTAAATATCGCATGACTTGTTTCTGAACAGATATGACTTCCTCACCTCTGGAGGAAGGCAGTGATGAAGCCATCACAGCAATTCCCACACCCAGGTAAACTTTGGTTCTGATCAGGAAGAATTAAACACCAGCACACGACCCCATGGGAGGCAGGTTTAAGCACCCCAAGACAATGCAGAGCCCTAGGTGGAGAGGGGGACACCTCTGCTTTAACTGCATCTCAGACCCTTCCTCGAGCTTCCAGTTTGGAATTGTTTGAGCCATTCCCTCCGAGAACAGCTTCCAGATAACGGGCTACAATTTATTTTCACGTTTTCTTTGGTTTAGCACACTAAGTAAAGCCTGAATAGACATTTCACCTCAACTGGGAGACCCTGAGTGAAGGTCCCCTTCCGGGAAGAGTTTTTGGTGGAGGTGTGGATCCATCTCCATCAATCACTCAGAGCATTAATCGTGTCCCTCCCGTGCTGCGGGGCTGGCAGGAGCTCGCCTTTGGGCAGGCAGACGCCTTCACTCTTTGTTGGTTCTCACAAAAGAGAGATAACTTGAAAACTTGCCCGACTTCTTGCAGCATAAATGCAGGATCCCAACTTACAAGTTATCACTGAAACACCCCGAAAGGTTTCAGACCACAGAGCCTCTTGTCAGGTTCCCCCTCGCCTGCGAGACGGCGGCGGCCTCACAAACACCCTGTGCCAGTAATCCCACTGCTGAAAGGACTCGGGCTTTCTTCGCAGCTCACCTCTGACATGTGGCTGACTACACTTGCCTTTCAAAACACTGAGGCTAAGCCCTCTGCAAATAAAGTGACCGCGGGACCTACGCCTGCCTCCTTAATTGAAATGTGCCTCCTGCAAATGTCTGAACACCGAGGGCAGGTCGCTCTCTGGCTCCGGAGCAGGACGGGCAGAGAAGTTTAGGGCAAGGCAGGAAACAAACACAAGCCGAAGGAAAGGGGTTACTAGCCGGCCGAGGTGGAACGTAGGTAGGTGGGAAGGGAGAGGGATCATTCCCCTTATCCCGGGTAATATAATGCAACATAAAGCAGAATCAATCTTAATATTCACAACACAGTCAATACCCTAGTGCTTAGCTGTCAGCAGGAACTGAAGTGGATCCCCGGTAGCAAAGAAACCCTTGGACATAAAGCACCATAATTCACAGAGAACCGCTCACTCCGGGCTCCACGGCTCAGATTTGCAATGATTTCACGTTGGGTTGTTTTCATCCAGGTTTATTTTTTCAGTGCGGAATTACGCAGAACGTTATTGAGTATCACATAGAGCTAAAAAGCCAGGCAATGGCTTAAGCTATATGTGAATAATTGGCTATTCATTTTTATATCCAGTCATAGTAAATGTTTTTGCTATTGTTAAATGTTTTTACTATTGTTAAATGTTCTTATTCTCGCTAAATATTATTTCCACTAAATGTCCTTGTTCTCATAAGACAAAGCAGAATACTTTGCGAATTTTCTTCTTTAAACAAACAAACAAAAAATTCTATAAATTCAGTGATGTGAAAAAATTGCAAAAAAATCTCCTAAAATGCCCACAAGAAAAGCACGGAGTTTATTCCTGTCGCGTTAATGAAGACGAAAAAAACCCGCACTTTTGAGATGATTTTTGATAATTTTGGCGTTTAAAAACCCAGCGCCCGGGAGGCGCCGGAGCAGCGCCGGGCACAGGAGCGGGGTCGGGGCGCCCACGGCGGGGCCGCCTCGGGTTCGGCTCGGCGCCCCCGCCCCTCACGGAGCTCCCGGTCCGGTGCCGGGGTTAAATCCCGCGGTCACACCGCCCCGGCATGTCTTTCACACACTGCCTGACGGTAACACGGCAGCGCGGACGCTCCGGGGCCCCGGGGGCCGTGAGGGGGGACCCCCGCGCCCTTTCACGGCGCTCCCGCCGCCTCAGGAGCCGCCGGGTGCCCCCGGCCCCGCGGGGCTCCCCCGGCCCGGCCCGGCCCCCGCCCCCGGCGGCGTGAGGGGCGCCGGGCCCGGCGCGGCGCAGGCGGGAGCGCTAAGATGGCTGCGGCGGCGGCGGCGCGGGCGGCCCGTACCTGTTTTCTCCTTGATCTCGCAGAGGACGCTGAACAGGGCGGGTTTCATCCTGTGGCAGTTCAGGGCGTGTTTCCTGCAAGAGAGCACAGGACAAGCGGTTAGCGCCGGGCTCCAGCAACATGGCGCCTTCCCCAGCCCCGCGCTGGGGCCGCTCGCCCCCCGGCCGGGGGTCCCGGGGCCGCGGGCAGCGAGGGCCGGCCGGAACCTCCCTCATCCCGCTTCGCTTTCATGCGGAATTATCTTTGTGCAAACACCGCCCGAACGAGGGGGAAAAACCACCCCCCTTGTCCCCGTCCTGCGATATTAGAACTGATTTATTAAGGAGATTGGGGAGAGGGGGGGGGGAGGTGTGCAGAGTTAACATTGTTTTTGTATTTATTGTGATTTAATACAGCCAGGGTTTGGTTTGGGTTTTATTCACACACACACACCCTCTCCTGCAGCAATATCTGGTCAGATTTATAATTCATCTGCTGCCACTTTGAGACAAGAAAAGAAAGAAAGAGGCAAAGTTGTACTTTGAGGGATGGCTGGACAGACAGACGGATGGACGGCGGCGCAAAGGCCGGTATCCACCGGACAGTGTCCAGCGGGAACGGCAGGGACCAGCCACAGCCTCCCGCGCCACAGTGACGGCAGAACCATCGCACACTTCTACATTTATCATATCTATTTTTTTTTTTTAAGGAAAGAAATCATTAAATAGCAAAAATAGCAACTTGGCTCTGCCTTGGCTGCTGGTAATTTCTCTTACGGCCCCAAGAAGTTGCTCTTAATTGTGAGACTCCGGGTCTCTGCAGAGGAGCAGGAAGGAGAGAAACAAAAACCACACACACACACCAAAAATAATTTAAAAAATAATAATATTAATAATAATTTTTTTAAAAGACAAGGTTTAATTAGACGAAACCAACTTTGCTTGTGCCTCATCCAGGCTTTGGTCAGTGATGGTCATGATCTGATGGAGGATGTCGCCGATGTCCTGCTTCCTGCCGTCGCCGTCAGCCCCTTCGTGTCCGTGGGGAGGCGGCAGGGCCATGCCCCCCTGCACCGAGTGCCCGGCCAGGTTCACGCCGGCCAGAGTCTGCAGCATCCTGGACTGATCGTCCATGGCTCCGGGCCGGGCCGCGCTCCGGGCGGTCACGGCAGCGCCTGCCCCGCTCAGTCCCAGTGCCGCGCTCCTGACCGCGCTCTGCACACACACCACGAAAAAAGGAAAAAAAAAAAGAAGAAGCCAAACAAAACAATAACAAAAAAAATGTAGTATTTGTGTTTTGACCGGATCTCAGCTGTTTATTCCACTCTCTTCTCCTTCCCAGGGCAGTAAATCACTCTCTTCTTTAGTTACAATCTTCTTTCATCATCATCATATTGGTGCCTCGGATAAATGAGCTGAGCAGATTTCTGTGAGGTTTTCCTGGTACAATCTTCCTCCAAAGATTTTTTTTTCCTTTTTTATTTTTATTGTTGCTTTTTATGTCTTTCCCCACTTGTCCAAAAATCTTCTTTGCAAAAAGGCAAAATTAAAAAAAAAAAATTAAATGCAAAATCAAAAAAACTCGCTTTCAAATCCTTCAGAAGTTGGGAGGGTGCAAACAGCAAAAACCACAACAAACCAGCGAACACCCCCACCCCCAAATTGCAACATAAAAAAGCCAAGAAAACACAATCACAGAGGGAAAAAAAAAATTAATCGCCCTCCCCCCCAAATAACAAACGATCCCAAGTCTGTGCACGGGGGTGAGACAGCAGCAATCAAAAGTTTGAACTTGTGCAAAGAAAAGAGCGGAAATAACGGGGAAAGAACTGTAAAAAAATTAATTACACACTCTCTGCAAAGCAATGTGCAAAAATATCGGCCCGCCGGAATTTATGAGCCCCGCGCCCGGTGCCCGCGCGTGTTTTATGTTGTTTGATGGCCGCTCCGGTGAGGGATTGACAGGCTGCCAACGCCACTCACTCACCGCAGACGTGTCACCCTGTGAAGGAGCCGAGCGGCGCGCGAGAGGGAGCGGAGCGCCGGCCCCGCCCCGCCCGCCGGCCCCGCCCCGCCCGGGCTCGGCCCCGCCCCGCCGGGCGGTCCCACCGCCCCGCCCCGCCCCGCCCCGCGCGGGGCCCCGCCCGCCCCGGCCCGTGCGCGCGGCCCTCCCGCCGGGCCCCGCGGCGCCCGCGCTCCCGGGGCGGGCGGGAGGCGGTGGCCTCGTGCAGGAGCGACGGTCGAGAAGGCCAATCGCTGTGCGGGGGGTCGGGAGCTGGTGGCGGCATTGGCCAATCGGCGCGCGCAGGATGGTGTCGTGCCCGCCCGCCCCGCCTCGGGCCCCTCTCCCGACTAAGGAACTTATGATTGGGCCGTTCGAACGGCGGCGTGGGTGGGGCGAGAAGCCCGGGGCCCGCCCCCGTTGCCGTGGTGACGGCGGCCCGGGCCCGCGCGGTCCCGCCGGGCCGGGTCCGATGCCTCCGAACTCCCGGGGGAGGCCGGGCCCGCCCCGGGGCCGGCAGCTGCGGCCGTGCGATGGGGCCCCGGTGCCTCCCGAACTCCCGGGGGCCGGGCAAGGCCGGGCCCGCCCCGGGGCCGGCAGCTGCGGCCGTGCGATGGAGCCCCGGCGCAGGATGAAGGGTCCCGGGCCGGTGTGCCGCGGCCCGTGCCTTGAGCGTGTCCCCGCGGAGAAGCTGCGGAATAGAACAGGAGCCTTTGGCACAGCCCACGGCCCAGGCCGTACGTTACCGGCGTCATTGCAAATTATCTTTTTGTAAATCTGCACAGAACCGCGGAAATGGGAAGAGAATAAAGCACAGGCACCAAGGGTAATTACGAGTTCATTCTCTTAAGAGGTTACCTGCAGGTAGCTGCCAGCCCTCTTCAGACTGTCCTCACGTCGGACACTGCCCCGTTCGCTCCAAATTCCTTCAGTCCTGGTCCGTTTTGCTCACACGGCTGCCCCCATAGAGGCCTCGTAGGGAAGGCTGCTGTAGGTGCGATGGACAGTCACAGCGGCACTTAAACCATCCTTAATGTGCTGAATGTGCTCTGTCCGTGACGGACAATCCCGGCGGAGCCATGCCCAAACTCATCCTCTAACCTTCCTGGTGGTCTGGCTCATGCCTCAGGCTTGGCATGGGCCAAGCAGAGCTCCCGGCTCCCCCAGTCCCAGCTGGCATCACCGTCCCACACTGTCACTCAGGCCCTGCATGTCACAGGAACCCTTTCACCAATGGCTGCGGTCAGGTGTGGCTGGTGCAGATGGAGATGGCTCCTGGTCAACAAATCTGTGCTCTCACTGTCCCCCCCATGCAATTAGTGAATTCATTCACATTTCAATTACTTTACATCTTAATTACTCCACCATTGTCTGTCTTGAGCCAGTGAGTTTTCAGGGTTATCCAGTTTTACTAAGAATGCTACCCCAAAGGCATTTTAAATTGGTATTATTGTGACTCTTTCACCAATGCATTTGCAAACAGGACAGGGCTCCCTGGCCCTGCAGGGACCTGCTGGGCCTCACCACATCGGTGGAAAGCTGCTGTTCTGGGTGATTTTTTGTACAGTTTTAGAAGGCTGAGTCCAGAGCTCTGGCTCTGCCAGCTGCAGCCGGGCACTCCCTGTGAGATGCCCTGTGCTGGGGCAGCTCCAGCTCCTGCCCTCGCTCTGCACTGCCAGTCACTGGTACCTGCTCCTCACAGGCCCTTGGTGGCACTTGTGCCATGCTGTCCACTGTCCCTCTCAAAGGCAGCTGCTTTTTGATGTGTGCAACTGCTGAGACGCGTTAGCCTTTCCTCAGGGATTTTAATTAACAAGTGTCCTTACTTCCACAGGAAATTGCAGAGGCTGTGCCAGCAAGTCTGGAAAGGTGACAGGGACACACGGCAGGGAACAGGAACCCTGGGAACAGCTGGGAACAGCTGCAGCTCCAGGAGGCCGCGGGTGTGGCTGGGCAGCCGTGCGGACACAGCCCGGAGCCCCGGGTACCCCAGGGACGCTGCTCAGGGCCTGGGGCAGCGCTCGGTGCCTGTCCCGGGCAGCAGCGACCGTGTGTGGGGTTCATCCCGCTGTGTTTGTACACCGAGCGCTACCTGCACTGTGCTTTTATTGGAAATAAAATTGTAAATAAAACTGGTGCGGTCCCCGTGAGAAAAGCCTCCTGTGTGTGTTCGTGCGGCACCGGCTGTCCCGGTACCGACCGGGGCATCACGGGCTGGGCGGCCGTGCCCACCGGAGCCCGTGACCCGCTCCGTGCGGCCGCACCGCCTCCGGCCGGGCCGCTCCGCGCTGCCGGTGCCGCCGGTGCCGCCGCCCCGCCCGTTCCGCGCCGTCATTTCCGCGGCCGCGGCGCTTCCGGGTCGCGCGCGGCCCCGCGCCCGTTCCGCCGGACCCGGACCCGGAAGCGGCTGCGCGGCCCCGCGGCGGCGGCGGCGGCGCCGGTAAGTGCGGGGCGGGGGGGCGGCCGGGGCCGGGCTGCCCGCGCTGTCAGCCCCTCGCAGGCCCCGCGGGATGCTCTGACCGCCGGCGGCGGCCGCCAGCCCGCCCGGGACGCGGCTCGGGGCACCGGCGCTCTCCGGGCGCGTCTCCCGGCGGCGCGGCGGGAGCAGCGCGGGGCGGGCGGAGCGGGGCAGGCGAGCGGCCGGCGGCGATGGGTGGCGGGGCCAGGTGAGCGCGGCGGGGAGCCCGGGATGCCCCGGGGCAGCGGGAGGCACGCGGCTGCGTGCGGGCTCCGGCCGGGTGCCGGTCGCTCCATCCCGGTCCCGTGACATGTGTCCCTGTCACACGGCCCGTGCCCGTGTCCCGGCCGCACGGAGGGCTCTGCCCGCCCCGCTGCTCCCGGCGGCGCTGTGGGCAGCATCACGCCCAAATGCCGGTCTGGACGGGGCTCCCGGTTCTGCACCTGCCCGCCGGTGCCGGCAGAGCCGGGAGCAGCACCGGGGGAGCGGGAAAGCCGCCCGCGAGATGCAGCAGGGAGTTGATTTCGGTGCTAGCGGAAGTTTGGAAATTGACTCCAAAGAGATGCCAGAGCCAAGCTTGGATATCCCGAGTGTTCTGGACGAGTTTGGGCGTCAGGGGATTATCAGGTAGAGGCAAGGCTGGGAATTAGACTCTCTCGGTTACTTTTCCAAATTCAGAACAGCTCCATTCACGGACACTTTTTTGGGTTAGATTAAAAATAAATTGAGATCAGCATGTACGTATAGACTTGTACAGAAATAACTGAAGCAGGGAGAACCAGTTCAGTCAATTTCTGTATCGGTCGTGTTTCAGGTCTTTGTTGTAACACCCTTTCCTCATCTGTTGGTTAAATTTTCACCCATTTGCAACAAGTAACAAATTGAAAATAACAAATAACGAATGTTAAAATAACAAGTAACAGCTACATTCCTGTTGTGCATTTCCTTTGGATCAGTGAAGGCCTCTGCAGGTGAAGCCGCCTGGCACAGGGATCTGTGTTATGTAGCACGAAATTTTCCCGACCATTCGAAGCTGTGAGTGTGAAAAGCACACACCTATATGGAAGGTCAGTTATGGCAACAAATGGCACAGCACAAGCAGCATACTGGTCACAGCCCCATGCAGCAGCTGCCCATTCCCATGCACTCCTTTTGGAGATCACACAGTCACTGAGGTTGGAAAAAACCTCTGAGATCATCGAGTCCAGCCTCTGACTGAGCACCAGCTTGTCAGCCAGGCCAGAGCACTGACTGCCACCTCCAGTCATTCCCTGAGCACCTCAGGGTGGTGATTCCACCACCCCCAGGGCAGCCCCTTCCAACCCAGACAGCCCTTTGTGTGAGGAAATTCCTGCTGATATCCGAGGCCAAAGGACACTGGCTGAGAAATGGGAATGGAGCTCAGGTGTCTTCATTTGTTCCTGTTCAGGGACAGACCCTGCACCTGGGACCCTGCCCCACACCTGGGACCTGCCCCACACCTGGGACCCTGCCCCACATCTGGGGACCCCGCCCCACACCTGGGACCTGTCCCACACCCCACACCTGCCCCATATCTGGGGACCCCACCCCACACCTGGGACCTGCCCCACACCTGGGACCCTGCCCCACATCTGGGGACCCCACCCCACACCTGGGACCTGTCCCACACCTGGGACCCTGTCCCACACCTGGGACCTGCCCCACACCTGGGACCCTGCCCCACACCTGGGACCTGTCCCACACCTGGGACCCTGCCCCACACCTGGGACCCTGCCCCACACCTGTCCCACACCTGGGACCCTGCCCCACACCTGTCCCACACCTGGGACCCTGCCCCACACCTGGGACCTGCTGTGCAGAGAGGCGCTGCCTCAGGTGTTGTAGCAGAGCTCTCCAGGGTGTTTCTGTTAGTCTGACACAGACTCCAGGCTGTAAAGTTTTATATTGGCTCTGTGTGTGTGTGAGCTGAGGAGCTCCATCAAACTGTGGTGCCTTGTTGTTCACTGTCTGTCAGCTCAGTTTTGTATCCCAGGCAGCACAAGGGCAATCCCTACCTTGTTTGCTTATTGCCTGAGAAGTGCTGTATCTAAATCCATTATTCTGAGAGCAAAACAAAGCTCCTTGAATATGTTTTGTGTGCTCTTGAAAGAGACAGACCCAAAATTAAAAGCCACAAGAACAGGGGATTCATCTTTTGCTGAAGGAATGTGAATCTGTCCAGTTCCATTTGACATAAAGGCCCAAAGGGGCTGAAGATCTCAGGCATTTTTAAGTAGGTCTGATCATCATGAGTGTTTCTTACATCAAAAGCAGCTTGCATGCTGCTGTATTTAAAAAATAAGATTATGACCATGTTTTTAATGCAATAAAAATATTTACGTGCACTCGAAAGTGGAATGGCAACAACCTAAAGAAACGGACAAGGAGCAAAGTGTTTGTTGTGGCAGGTGCTGCTGTTTAAGGCCGTGCCAGACCCTCGGTGGTGCTGCTGCAGAGCTGTGCAGTGGCTGTGCTGAGGGCCCTGAGCTGCCTGGACCTGCTTCGTGTCCCCAGGCTCTGTGCTGGCTCCAGGCAAGGCGGCTTCTGTCAGCCTGGGGACCTCTGTGTGTGTAAAACCCAAACTTCTCAGTAGCAAACAGGCAAAAAGGTAACATGGTGAGGCTTCCTCATTCAGTTATTTTTGAGATTCAACCTTGTATTGATGTTTATGAAATTTATTAGGTTTTTTAGGCTCTTGAATATCACGCTGAGAATTGTGAAAATAGCAGCTCTAGTCTGATATTTGGGCACTGTGCTTTCATTCTCCACTCTACAACAAGATATTTTATTTATCACAGAATCCTAGAGTGGTTTGGTATCCCATCCATCCCTGCCCTCTGGCAGTGGAAGCCATTCCCTGTGTCCTGTCCCTCCATCCCTTGTGTGTGGTGTCTCTCCATCTTTCCTGTCGACTCCCTTCAGGTGCTGAGGGCTGCATTAGGTCACTCCTGGCCCTCTCTTCTCCAGGCTGAGCAATTCCCATTCTCCCAGCCCTCCTCATAGCAGAGGTGCTCCATCCCTCTGCACGTTTTCGTGGCCTCCTCCAGACCCGCTCCAACAGGTTGATGGCCTTTAGGAATGTTCAAGCTCAGCAAATTGTCTTTAAAGCATTTTAGGCATATGAGTGACAGAAAGTGTTCCATGGAAAAGCAGCTTTGTTGAAAGTGTTCCTTCCCAGCTTTCTGTGCAAAAGTCCATCAGCTTCACCTTCCCCTGGAAAAGAGTGTTCAGCAGGAATAAAAGTGAAATGAATGCTATGTGTTATTTACAAGGCCCTCTGGTTTTGTTTTGCTATTTTAAAGGCAGCAGCAATTCAGCCTCAGTCATGAACTCAGCTGTTGTTTCTGCACGGTGATTCTCCCCCACGCCTGCTGTGAATTTGGGTCGGGGGGTTCCGGGCTGGGGGTCAGCCCAGGGTGGCCCTGCAGCTGTGCTGTGAGGCAGGGAACCCTGCAGCAGCAGGAGAACCCCGGCTCCATCAGAGGCACTGAAAAGGGAGAGGGGTTTGGCCGCAGTCAGGGAGCAGAGCCGGGCGCTGGGAGCGCTGGATGCAGCATTCAGCACAATATCTGAATGAAAAATGACAACACTTTGTCATCTGTTCAAATTGATATTGCACTCTCGGCTGTGACAGCTGAAAAGGCCCACAGGTGCCATATAAAGAGGTGACCATGTTGTCATATTTCATTTAGGCATCCCTCTGCAAAGCCATAATTACCTAATTAGGTTGTTAATTAGGAGATTAGCATTTCGCTATATTGATAGAATGCTCTTTGCAGGCACGAGTCTAGATACAGATTTGTCTGCTCTAATTTATAATCTCTGCATTTTTTTATACTTATTTATTTGCTTAAAATCTTGATGCAAGATTTCTCAGGTTAGCAGAGAATCAACTTGTCTGCAATTAAATAAAGATTTGACAAGATCAGGAAAGAGAAGAGTGAATACTTCCCATACATACCCCAATATTTTCTCCCCCCTCTAAAGCTCAGTAATTAAAATATTGGAATTGGTGTTATTTGCATCCTGATTAGTGTGACAACAAAAGTATAGCCAAATTCCAAGCACTTCAAAAATACAGAGCTAATGCCAGATTGATTTACAGGTCTGGAAATGAACAAATAATTTGTTGGAAGTTGTGTGTAATGTAGTGTTTGCTCATCATAACTTCCCAAATCCAGTCTCTCTTGTGAGAGAGCCTCTTTATATGACTGTAAATGATTATTTTCTTTTTAATGATAGGACCAGAGCGTGAGTGACAGCTTCTGCAGATAAGTATTCACTCTTAAATGCACTTGAGCTTTTGCTGAAACATAAACTTGAATGTTCGAATATTTCAGTTCACTTTCCTTTATCCTGCCTGCCCAGGACCTGTCTGTGTTTGAGGGGGTTGATTATTTTAGCTGCTGCAAATGCAGATAACCAGAACCATTTCTTGTGCAATTGCAGACAGAAGTTGACTGGGAAATTATTTCATAGAACCTGAATCATAAATTTTGAAGTATGTTCGTGCCGTCCTGTTCCTGCTTATATGACGCTGGGGGAAAAATCAATTTTTAATTCTAATCTGCCTATCTTTTTCATTAGTTTTTAAAGATCACTTTGAAGAGCTACAGTCGAGGAGGTGTTTGAGTACAGGGACTGTGGAAGCCCTTGAATGATAACATGACCTGCAATGCTATACAATTTTTCCAGCTTGCTATGTTTTGAGTTTGTTAGCAATTGTCTTGGATCCAAATTGTACCTTCCACGAGTTGTGTCTTTGGAATACTTTTGTTTACTTTGAATAGGGCTTTAATTGTTAATTACTTTCTTAAAGAGGATAGTCAATTTAAACAATATTAAAACAAACAAACAAAAAACCAAAACAAGCTACAGCTTTGCAGAACATGAGGAAAGAAGGTTTTTTTCCCCCTACTTCTTACTTTTGTAATTTGGAGAGGAAGATACATTGCAGGAATTGGAGAGTTTTGTGGGGAATTTGGAACTGCTTTTAGCCATTTGAACTGGAGGACTCTTAAAGCCATTCCATTAAAATTGGTGGAACTTCAAAGTTGTAGCTCTTTCCTGCAGCAGAACATTTTTAGTTGCTGACAGCTTTCTCTGATTTTATTGCTTCTTGCAGCTTGTTTAGAGGTCTGTGTGTTTCAAAGCATAAAAGGCAAAAATATCAACCCTTCGTGTTTAGGGACATGTTCTTCAGTTGGAGATGTGCTGGTGGCACCACAGGGCTTTTGGTGGAGCTGGAGGGGTCTGACCTGGAGCCCGCAGCCTTTCGGGGACAGGCACAGGGTGTGAAAGTGCCTGCTGGCTCTGATGTCACCTCACCAAGAGAAATCCATAATTCTGCTGGAACATGTGTCAGGAGCTGCAGGAGGGAGCAGGGCCGGGGCAGTGGGTGGCACAGAGGGGCCCTGCCCCACTGCTGGCAGCTGTGCAGGTGAGACCCGGCTGCCCTGGCTCTCTGCAGGGTGGGGCAGTGACAGGGACAGCCACCCTGTGCTGGGCAGTGACAGCGAGGCGTTGTGTCAGATTCCACTGCGCTCGTTTAACAAACCCGGGAAATCCATTCTGAAATCGCTGCCTTTCCCCCAGGTGAGGAGAGCTGCTCTCAGCATTTTTCACGCTCAAGGTCAAACGTTCCCCCTGCAGCCGGCGGTGAGCAGGGCTGGCACACGGCTGCAGTCCCCCCAGTCGCTGCGTCCAGCACGGGGCTGGCTCCAGCTGTGCCTGCTGCTGTCTGCCTGACACCACGGATGGATGGGAGGATGGCAGCCATCAGCTTCAGCTTGTCCTTCCCCTAATCTCACCCGTGCTCTCTATCTCGTTGTCACCTCGTGTAGGTTAACATGCAGATATGGTCCCCGTGTGGGGCGTTGGTGGGGGAACAGGCAAGCCAGAAATCTTTATTAAATAATTGCAGTGCATCGAGCAAGCAGGAGGGTCACAAGAACAGTTCACATGTTGTGATGATGAAGTTGCCTCCTGAAATTCAGCTGTGTTCAGCTGTGTGTTTAAGGTACAGCCTGCATGGCTGCAGATCCTTTTCCAAGACCTTTGTGTCACCTCCTGGCAGCGGAGTCGTTTGTTAGCGTTCCTCGTTGTGCAGGGGTTATGAATGAGCCTGATCTGCATAAAGCCCTGCTTGCCTGGCTGGGAGAGCCCATCCCTGCCATAAATATAGCCGTGGGGAGCTGCAGGAGCAATACTGCTGAGAGAAATAGTGCACGGAGATGCAGCTGTCTGCTGCTGCCACAGAGTGCCCGTGAGTCCTGCAGGGTGTTCGGCCTCCTGATGCTGCAGTTTGACATTTTGGGGATGTTCTGTGCCTGCACCAGGCTGACGGGGGCTGCGCTCCCAGGGCAGGGCAGAATCACAGCAGCGGGGCCAGGAAGGGCAGAGGGAGCATTTGTCCCTGGCTGTTGGTCAGACAGTGTGCAGACAGTTTACATAGGTGAATAATGCAGATCAGGAGAACGTGAAGATCCCTGTCCACCTGTGTGCTGATCACAGTGTTTGCCAGTCAGTACATCATTAAATCCCAGCCTCTGTGTCCTGTTGTACAGAAATGCCAAACCCTAACGGAGATTTCACATTGCTCTCTCCAGTTTTAGTGTTTGCACAGAGTATGTTTGACAGCTGCCAGCAAAGTGCTTTATTCAATGGTAGAATATTATTTGTATAGCACAAGTATTAGAAGAACATTTATTTTTTGTTTATGATGAAAGAATGTATAAGATGCTGATGCTTAGAAGGTCCCTGAATTCTGTTAAATTTGGCTCCTCCATGAGGATGTGGTGATGGTGTGTGGGTGTAGGAGTGCAGAAGGGGTGTGCTGGCAGATCTCAACAGATCTAGATATTGATTTGGGGTCTGTGATTCTGCTGGAACCTTCAAGGTGTTTGAGTAAAGGTTTGCAAAACTGAACTTTGCTTCTTTGAGTTCTTGTCTCTCACTGGAAGTCACTGTTCCTCAGAGTGGGTCTGTGCCTTTATCAACAGGAGAACCGGTTAGAATTCTGGAGACTACAGCTACTAAATGTGGCATCAAAACCTGAACTGAATTTGGGGTCTGATCTTTCTTTTTTTTTTGTTTTTTGAAGGGTATTAACTGTTCAGTTAGCATTAATGTGTTGATAAATTAGCTTTAATGCACCTTTTTGAAAATTCTGAAGAGGAGGAAATAAAAATACTTTTGTGTAAAACTTGTGTAGAATTTCCAGCAGTTTCCCAGCGTTCAGGCCTATGGAGAGGCAGTTGCAGATGTACAGTTGGGAAGAAGCTTGGCTGATTTAGCACGCCACTGTTAATGGCAGAAGTCGGGGTGCAGGGTAGAAAGGTAAAACTCGCATCTGCTGTTACATGTTGTTAACTCCCTCAGCAGACATTAAATCATTTCAAGTACAATAATAGTGTGGGAGGTAAATTAACTAACCATTAACAATCTTATAAATACACAATTAACATGCCAACATTTATATGACACATTGATGGGGCAGCAGTAATTTTTGATTGGGAGTTTGCAGACCTTTCCGACGCCTGGGGCTGTTGCTTATTTAAACAAGTTTTTGCCAATTGCAGGTACACAGGCTTTTCCTAATCAGTGAGTAGGAATAATTCAATTTAAAGAACATTCTCAACATGTGTTTTGCCATGTCCATAAGCTGTACTTGGTTGTGTCTGTGTTTTTCAGGCCCCACTGTGCTGGTCACGCTGGTGCAGGGTCAGAGCCCTGGACACATCAGTCCTTTGGGTGGGACATTTGCCTTGTGGCCTCTCCCTTGGAGGACAGTGACAACTCCCTCAGGAGCAGCCCTGCTTACTTGGATGGAAAGAGTCAGAAAATTAAAACAGAGTGTGGAGTTGTGGTGCTCTGGAGCCTCTGGAGATCCCACCCAAACTCCCACCTCCAGGCATGGCCAGCAAAGCTCCAGGCTGTGTCCAGTTGGGCTTTCAGTGTCTCCAAGGGTCCTGCTGGAGTGAATTTCACTAATAGCAGAATTTATGGGGACTGGTTCTGGAGCAAGCCTGGCTGGTCCTTTCTGTCCCTTCCCTCTGTTAAAATATCCCAGGAGAGGAAGGCCTGCTGCCTCTAGCAGATTTTCATGGGAAGTGGCTTTGTGTGATTTAAGCAGCCGTTTTGCAAGCAGCAAGGACAGGAGATTGCTGGTGTTTCTGAGTTCAAAATCCCAAACACCACATGCAGCTCTATAAAGTGTTTTCCTCTGGTTAGAAAAGCAGTGGGGATTTCAAACTCCTGGAATTTACACGTAGTCTTGCCCTGTGTGTGAGCTCAGACTGAGCCCCTCAGGTGGAGGTGTCCCCATGGCTCCTGCTGCTGCTCACTGATGGACTTGCTGCATGAACAGGAATAATTTTTTTTTTTTTCCTTTTTAGGTTATTTTCAGCAGGTAATTTTTTGATCCAGCTCAGCCCACAGCCCCACTGCCAGCTTTGGGAGATGGTGGAATTCCTGGAGCAGGTCAGGCAAGGCATGGAGCTGCCCCTTTCAGAGTCAGCCCGGGCTTGAATTAGATTGGCATCACTACAAAGCCACAGCTACAGAAAAATCAGATAACAATGTGAGCGTGGTTTGGGTTTTGTGGTTTGGGGTTTTTTTCCTTTTCCGTTTTGCCCTCTACTTTGTTTCAAAAGGCCACTTGAGTGCTCTGAATGAAATATCTTAGGTAAGTGGCAATTACTGTTTTTAAAGTGCTTCAGAGCTCAGGCGTGTGGTATTTGGTCACAGAGCTTTCTGTGTTACAGCAGTTGCCCTGTGTGAAGCACCATGCAGCAGCAGATGTTCAATATTCTGCCCTGAGACACTAATCTCTTCATGTTTAAAGCTTTTCCTGGAAATACAAAACCTGAAGAGAGTCTGTAATAAGGCACTCAAAAAGTTGGTGTGTAGATGCAGAAGCAAAACAGAAACACAGTTGTGATGGGTGAAAAGAAATCCAAAACCCTGTTGGTTTTGTAAATGGATTAGCTGGAATAGGCAGATGTTTCTGCTCTGGATTCTCCTGGCATCCTCCTGTGTGCAGCCCTGTGGGGTGTTTTGCCTTACAGCAGCCACATGTTGTGCAGTACTGGGACCTGTCTGTAGGTATCTCTCGTGTCCTGCTGTCCTGGGACTCAGGCTTCAAGCTGTCCTCCAAACCCCCTGTTCCTTCAGTGGATCTCAGCAGCCAGTGTGGCACAAGTGAAGTGGAGCAGAGTTAAACAGCCTGCCCTGAGTCAGTCGGGGTTTGTGCATCCCAAGCAGTGACCATTGGGGATGGGGGTTTGAGCTTTTTGTGTTTGTTGCTGAAATGCTGCGTGTGTTATTTCCAGGTACGTGTGCCCGTGAAGCAAGATGGAGAGGAGATAGTACAGTGAGGTGGTGCCTTGTGACAGGATGGCTTTCCTGGACAACCCCACCATCATCCTGGCCCACATCCGGCAGTCGCACGTGACCAGCGATGACACGGGGATGTGCGAGATGGTCCTGATCGACCACGACGTGGACCTGGAGAAGTTCAACCCCTCCTCAGCCTGTGGGGACAGCGGGGCAGAGCCCCAGGGCAGCAATGGGGACACTCAGGGCTACGTCTACTCCCAATCCGTGGACATTACCTCAAGCTGGGACTTTGGGATCAGGCGCCGGTCGAACACAGGTGCGTGGGGTCTGCAGCAGCTCAGCCCCAGCTCCCTGGGCCTGCACTGAGCCTGGCTGGCTGGACAGACCAGAGCAGGACTGGCCTGGTGTCTGTCAGACTCCCTTTGGAGGGCTCAGGCCCTTTCAGAGAGGGATATGTAATGATTCAGTTACTTTAGTGTGCTGTCAACTGAGCCTTAATTGCTGTTTTACCTATTCCTGTACAGGAGAACATTGAGGTAGTCAGTTTTATATATATAAAAAAATTCAAATTGTGGAGACATCAAATCTAAATCCAAAGTACATGAACAGTCTTTGATATCTCTATTGTTACTGTCTGGAGGGGTGTTAACTTTTGAACAGGATAGTTATTTTCTGAGAAAAAAAATTGCCTAGTGAGGCATCAAATGTATTTGTTATAAAAGAGAGGATTGAAGTTTGATGTGAGCCAACAAAGGGAATGATTTGTCTGTATTTTGTCTCTTAAAGTTTTATTTCTGAGAAAAACCTTGAGCTAGGGTTTAAGGTACCAGATTAGGAAGTTTAAGGGTGAACACCTTTACAAAATACACTCCTTTTGTCATGGCTGGCAGAAAGCTCTCCCATGTGGTGTTTCATACAGGGGACACCCAGACTTCTGCTTAGACCTGAGGAATATTATGAGCAGGAGTTCTGTAAGGTAAAATACAGGCGAGAAGGTTGGTGTGCAGTGGTCAGTACTGACCTTTTTTCTCTGTCTGTATATTTTTTAAATGATTTCTGCAGGTATTATAACACCACCTAGAGCCCAGAACGCACCTCTGTGCTCTGCTTCACCAGGAAAATGTGTGTGCATGGAGATACTGAAATGCCTTTTACCAGAAGGAATTTGTGAGAGGTTCCAGAAAAGCCAGGACACTGAGGCTCAGCCCAGGGCTGACCATTAATGAAACCACAGCTGCCTTTGGGCAGCCACCAAACTTTTGGTTTTTCACACCCAAAACAGTCGCTGGCTGCCTGTGACAGCGACCCCTCCATAATTCACATTTCTAGCAGGTGCTGGCCATTCCCCTGGTTTGGCTCTGCTGTGGCACAGTCCCACAGTGAAATGGTCATTTCTGATCAGCTCGAGGTGGAGGAACAGCATGGGCTCAGGGGAGGGGCTGACTGTGCTCTTGGATGTTTGTTTGGACAGGGGATGGAAATATCAAACAGATAAAAACGTGCATTATCTTGATTCTAGTCTATGGTTTTTCCTTAATCCTTTGTTTGAGTACTCCAAATTCCTTTGTTTACCTGTTCATCTAAAAGATCATATTTTATTATACTAAAATATTATTTATTTATATTTTCTGATAGCTCATTTGGAAAGAAAGGGCTTTGGAAGGTAACTTTGAGTTACAGTGTGGCCAGTAACTAGTGGAGCTTTTCTTTCAGAATAAAATATCTATGCTACAACAGTGTTTTCCCAATATTTAAACTTATGAGAAGGGATATTTTTCTTATTTCATTAAGAGGAAACTACCTAGAGGTATTCAGGTTCTAGCATTGTGTGTTAATGCGAGATACTTATCAAAGTCCCCATTTGTGCTTGTGCCTTAAACTGCTTGCTGCAGCTGTTAAACTTCAAAGGAATATTTTTTATCAGTTCTCTCATTGACAGTTTTTATGGGGAAAAAAAAAAATCACTTCCTTGTCCACAATTCAGTTCAAAGATCTAAATGTAAAAGAATAATAACAGAAGGGACAGAAAATATTTATTAATGTTTTTTAATTGCTGGAAAGGCTCAGGGAACTCCACTTGTATCCAAAAACTGTCAGAGTAATTTAGCATTTTAGAATCTCTTCTACAAACCCATTTTAGTTAATGAATTATCTCAATACATCAAAATTGCTAATATGTCCAGCAAATTGTTTCCTTTGGGGATCAGCACTGTTAGTTCTACTTCCCAGTCTAATCTGCTTACTTTGAGTGGACAACATCCGTGGTTTCTTGGGGTCATTGTCTTGGGTGCCTCCCATCACGTTTTTTCCCCAAGGAAGTCTTACAGTTAACAAAAAAGGTGATTTAAGTTGTCTGGTACCCTGGGCTGAAAGTTCTTTGGTATCAGAACTATTTGGGGCTTTTTTTCCCAACCATATTTTGAAGATGGAGTCAAAATATATGTAAAGAAATATTATATTCATTTTAGGATTTGACTAATGTTGTGAAGATACAAATCATTTATTTTACTACCTATAAACTGTTTCAGCCTACTGAAGAAAAAGCTGTGCTAATTTATATCGCTTTGACATTTTATAATTTTCATGATTTTTAGATAAAGGATTTTATATTTAAAACTTTAATAGTCTAGTCTGAGTTCATTTATCTTTAATTTTTGAAACGGGTAGAGTAATTCATAACAGTAATTTTATTCCTGTAATGTAATATTCACTTCAGTTCATTTGTGCATTAAAATTCCTTTAAGACCGTTATTAATGATTTATATAATGAAATGTCATATTAATCACAGAAGTTTTCACATTTTATTATTCTCTTCCATGTTAATACTATCTTTATGATCTCTATTAATGTTTTATATCCTCTAATTTCAATTATAAATCAAGAACATTTTCATGTTTTTGTTGGTATTTGCTTTTCAGGGGTGCCACCTTTAAAATTTTATGACTTTTCCCCCTACATATGCAGTATAAAACATCTTTATTCATATAAAGGTAGTTAATTATGTCTTTGTTTATAGTAAACTTTCATTGACAAACTTATAGTTGTAATATTTCTTTTCAAGCTCAGAGACTAGAACGTCTGCGGAAAGAGAGACAAAATCAAATAAAATGCAAAAACGTTCAGTGGAAAGACAGAAATACTTCTTGCTCAGGTAAAATAAAATATCTCTTCTTTTCCTACTGTTTTTATTCCTGCCTGTGATGGTTACAACATCTGCAGTTTGTAATTTCCCCCCAGAGTTTTCAGCACAGAGGAAATGCCAATTCCTTGTGCTGTCCCAGGTGCCAGCCCTGGCCAGGGCACTCAGGGGTTAACGGAGCAGAGCAGAGCAGTCTTGGGCAGCCACTTTGGGTTATGGGTTATGGGGTGGGCTCTGCACCCCCAAGGCATCCCTGGCCCAAATCCATTCCCGAAAAATCCCCAAAATCCCTAAAAATCCCCCAAATCCCCAAAAAATCCCCAAAATTCCTGAAAAATCCCCAAATTCCCCAAACATCCCCAGATCAGGTGGCTGTGTCTGCCCCCTCAGGGCTCAGAGGGGCCTGGGCAGGGCACTGTGGCACACTGGGGACTGCAGTGGCTCTGCCCAGGTCTCTGCAGCACCAGGGTCTCCAGGGAACCTCCCAGCCACTTCCAGCAGTGTTTGGCCACTGGGTGCCATGGAGGATTCTGTAGTTTACTTGTGCAGAGTATTTTTGTAGCTACTTCTTTAGATAAGGTGCAAATCCTAAGAAATAAAGGATATATGTAAGATCTACTTAAATGCAAGCATAATAAATACTGGCTTGGCTTATCTTGCCTTCCTTGGTAAAACTATTATCACTGATTTCTCAAAAAATACTAAATTCTATTTTTGTTAATTATATAATTAAGTATTTGTGACTGGATGTTCTACATCGTTTAAATTGTAATATATGAAATTACAAATCTGTCTCCATTTTCCTATTTTAGAGCTCAAGCTAGTTTCTATTTCTGTTGTATTTGACAGACATTCAAACCTTTGTATGGTCTGTCATGCCTGCTTCTTTCAAAATTTGTGTATATCTTAATGAGGTCCCTCTGTAATCTCCCTTTTTTTGCCTAATTCCTCCTCTCTCCGTGGCTGTCATTTGCAGAACGTTCTCCAGCACTCTAATGTCTTTTCAGAGCAGTGAACAAAGCTGCTCACACGAGCAGCACAGCCACACTAATCCTTAATTCAGTGTTCAGCAGTGTTGGATACCCCTGTTAATGCATTCTGAAATGTTTTTGCCTTTCTCCTTCTGTAAGCAGAGTTGTAGGTTTTAAAGGTTAATCTACCGTAACCTCCACCTCTTTGCTCAGTATTTTATAGCATTTGGCTGATGATGCTGCAGATCCTCCCGTGTCTCCTGCACTCTGAGGGTTCCTGTGCAGCCCCTGCTGCTCCTGGGGACTCTGGGCTCACATCCCCAGCAGCCACACTTGTCCCCTCTGAGGAACGTGCAGGCAAATGGATCAGTCCCTGCCCGCTGCAGAGCAGATTTAAATAAAAAATAAAATGTTCCACAGAAGCTCCAAGCTTGGGGCTGCTGGCAGAGCTGGTTTTCCTTCTCTGCTTGGCCACTGAGATCTGAGAGCTTCTCCCTTACTGGCATGAACAACACGGCAGCAAGGAGAAGGAGGAGCCCTTCAGGATGTCCTCTGGACCTTTGCATCTTACATTCCTTCATCAGGATATCCTCTATACCTTTGCATCTCACATTCCTTCATCAGGATATCCTCTATACCTTTACATCTCACATTCCTTCATCAGGATATCCTCTCTACCTTTGCATCTTACATTCCTTCATTTCAGAGCATAGAAAATGCAAATTAGCAATGTGTCAAGGAAATCCTTCCAAAGTCTAGCATTCAGCCCATACTGACATGCAAGATATACAGACTAGCTGTAGCTAAAAACCTTCTTTTTCACTTGTACAAGTAAAACCATTGTATTGGATCCCAGTGTCCTTTCCAAGTGCCCAAGAATTATCAGTTAAAGCTAATACTCCAATATAATGCTTTAGATTTTTTTTTAAAAATCAAGTACAAATGCTTGTTGAAAAACCCAAACAACCTAATGGAGTTAAAGTGGCCACATTGAAAGGGATTAAATCAAGCTTTTTTGGCAAATTGCAGCCTCTCACAAGCCCGCTGGGGATCTCTCAGTGCCAGTATTTAGCACCTCTGCCAACTGCCTGAATTTTAAGGCAATCTGCTGATAAAAATAAATGGAGCTTTTGACTAGTTATCATTTGACAGGTTTTAATTTTGCACTCCAAGAAATGAACCAAGTCCCTGCAGATCAAGTGCCAGGTCATTCCCTCTTGGGAGCAGTTCCATTTCCCTGGGGAAGCAAGATGTGGATCCATGAGCTGTGGGGGCCCGAGGGCAGGAGAGCTGGGCTGGGCTCTGGGCAGTGATGGATGGAGCCTGGGGCTCTGGTCCCTGGAGCAGCTGTGGGAAGCCTTGGCCAGCTCCAGTCACAGCTCCCTGCAGATGAGAGCCCTTGGAGCTGATGTGCTGACACACCCAGACCCTGTCCTGATGTCACAGTGGCCTTGTGACATAACAAGTCCTATTTTCTGGAGTTTTTTAAAGTAAACTGGAAGTTGAGCTGTTGTTGAAAGTTCAGCTGTACACTTTCTTCACATAAAAAGGCTTTTATGAGCCTTCACAGACCACACAAAGACCTCCTGGACTCGGATCCCCTTTGTTTTCAGAAAGCTTTTTTGTTTTTATTGTTCAGACTGTTGATGTGGAATGGTGGTTTCAGGCTGGACATTTTGATGAGGGGAGGCCATGTCCAGTGCCCCAGGAGAAGGGGCATGTGCAGAGCTGGCCCTGGGCTGGGCTGGTGCCAGCTGCAGCTGGCAGGGTGGCACTGCAGGGCAGGGCTGCCACGTGCTGCAGGCTCCGTGCCAGCTCTGCTGCTCCTGTGCCTGCAGCCCCTTCCCTTCGTGCTCCTTCAGGAGAGGGAGGCAAGCAGAGGGGCCAGGAATGTGCCATTCTCCTCATTGTTGTCCTGGGTCTCACACTGATCAGGTCTGTTCTCTGTGCAGGAAAAACTCACCTTTTTCTTAGCTTAAACAGAAGCACCACTCAGGCTTCTTAATGGTTTCATGTCTTTGGGCTATGAAAGAGTGGTGGTAGATCCTGCCCTGCTGAAGTGTTTGTAGGTTTATTTATTTGATTTTGTGCTCCCTCTTACGATGTTATCTCTGTATGGTGAGCAGCAGCCTCTGTACATCTCCTCATACTGTGCCTCTAATCTCTTTTCTGACCTGCAGCGGAGGAGCTGAGCTCACTGTTTGAAAAGAAGAATTTTAGGGTGAAATCCCCATGTTCTGGGAAGCAGTCCATCCTCTCTGTGAGACTGGAGCAGTGCCCACTGCAGCTCAACAACCCCTTCAATGAGTACTCCAAATTCGACGGCAAGGTGAGAATGGGGGGCTCTGCCAGGTGCCAGGGTACCAGGCACTGCTCCTGGGCTGTGCCAGGGGTGCCACTGCTCCTGGGCTGTGCCAGGGGTGCCAGGCACTGCTCCTGGGCTGTGCCAGGGTGCCAGGGGTGCCACTGCTCCTGGGCTGTGCCAGGGTGCCAGGGGTGCCACTGCTCCTGGGCTGTGCCAGGTACTGCTCCTGGGCTGTGCCAGGGGTGCCACTGCTCCTGGGCTGTGCCAGACACTGCTCCTGGGCTGTGCCAGGCACTGCTTCTGGGCTGTGCCAGGGTACCAGGGGTACCACTGCTCCTGGGCTGTGCCAGGGTGCCAGACACTGCTCCTGGGCTGTGCCAGGGTGCCAGGCACTGCTTCTGGGCTGTGCCAGGGGTACCACTGCTCCTGGGCTGTGCCAGGCACTGCTCCTGGGCTATGCCAGGGTGCCAGGCACTGCTCCTGGGCTGTGCCAGGGGTGCCACTGCTCCTGGGCTGTGCCAGGGTACCAGGCACTGCTCCTGGGCTGTGCCAGGGGTGCCACTGCTCCTGGGCTGTGCCAGGGTGCCAGACACTGCTCCTGGGCTGTGCCAGGCACTGCTCCTGAGCTTGACTTGTGCAGGCTCCACTTGGACTCTGGAGTGGCCATCAGTGCTAATCTAGAAACAAGCAAATGTAGTTTGAGGTCCAGCAGAGCCATTTCTGCTGTTTCCATTGCAACATTCTGGACTGAGAATGAGGCCTCTCTCCCTTGCTTCTCTCCCTTGCTGTTTCCTCCTCCAGCAGGTCAGTGAGGTGCACCTTGGTTGTGACAGAGTCCTGGCACATCCCTCTAGTGTTACCTTTGTATAAATGATTGATTATTTGGCATCTAAAAAAACCCAAAACTTTGACAGATGACAGACAGATGTGTTCTGTCTGTCCACATCACAGCACTTGCTGAATATTCCATGAGTCATGTCTTTGTCCTAGTGCTCTACTGAGAGAGGGAGCAGCCATGGTCTGTTCTGAGGGTGGAAAACTGAAGTATCAGCAGGTAGTATCCAAGGCAAAAAGAAGCACTAATCCATGTATTTCTGCACAAGTGCTGATTTGTGTGACACAGGGAGGAGATTGGCTGCAAACCTGGCAGGCTGTGGGGGTCAGGAGATGGAGCTGATATTGCTCAGTCTGGGGGATAAATGTCTTCCCTGAACTCCACATTGTCAGGTATTTTTCTCTTTCATCAACTCTAAAAACTGAAATATAAACACTGATGTGATGGATCATTGTCATATTGTTCCAAAACAAGTATAAATACTCCACAGATCTGTTTTCTACTGGATTTGTTTGTGGAATCTCCTGTGGGAGGATGGAGTTTGAGCTTCATTACCATCGTGATGGAAGAATTTCATATTCTGTTAGGTGTTCCTGAAGTGGAAAGTCAGATCCATAATTCCACTGACGTTTCTAGGAGTATCTGGAATATTTGGGAAATGGTAACCTTCAGACCATGAAGTTCACATGCAAAAGCTCCTCTTTGTGATTTTATATTTATTAGCATGTGGCAATTAGTGCTAACTCAGGTTTTCAGGATTCCTGGCCTCATTAATGAGTGACAGCAGCACTTTCAAGCTGACAGCACCAAGAGGCCTTTTTTCTAAACTCTGGGTTTGTTGTTCTTGTGCCACAAAATTTCAGTTGGGCAAACATTTAAATGAGCTCTCATGTCATGTATAAGGGAAGTAAAAGTCAAATACTTCTTTATTAAGAGAAATCTGTGATAATTCAGTCAGAAACTTGAGATGCTTCAGCATTTTCCCTTCCCTCTTTGGTAATCCAAGCTAATCTTTACTGTGTTAATTGTAGGTGTCTATAATGCACATCTTGATTTCCACCTTTTGAAGTCAGATACTTTTAGCAGGTGTTTGTTCCACTGGAAGCAGGTTGCACTCTGCCTGTCGGTTTGAGAGGTTAAGGAAACACCTCAGGGTCACTCAGTTGTGATTTGCAGGGTCTCATATGAAATATCTCAGATGTGATCTTCAAATCAAAAGACCTTCTTTACAGTCCAAAGGAATTGAATGTGCATTTTGTTGAGTATAATCTCTCTCTATTAATTTTAACACCATTGTTTCTATTACTCTGTTATGGTATCAATAGTTTGCATATAAAGTTTATTCTCTATAGCTCTGTATATGTTATCTAGTTTAATGCTTGGCTGACCATCTGAGATACAGAAGAAACATGACTCCAGTTGTGAGTTATTTTACTTCAGTTCTCATGTATTTTCAGTCAGTAAAACCAGTAAAAATCATCGAGCTTTTAAAAAGTATTTTTAATGACAAATCATATGTCTTGTGTTTATTTTTATTGATAATAGATGAACAGTATTTCACAGAAATATAATTCTTTCAGGGAATAGTGCATGACTTATTTACATAATTAACAGAGCTGTGTATCTCTGGGGGAAATGGTACATAATTGGGGAAGGGGGGTTGAGGAGGGGCTGGGGGCCTAATTAAACATGTCTTCTAAACACCCCACTTAATTATGTATTTACTCAGGGGGTCTCAGATCTTCAGGGCTGTAACCAGGCCTTTGGTTTGTCCCTGGTTTGGCAGTGCAGGTTTCAGGTTGCTCAGTAACACTCCTGGTCTGTGCCAGGAGCTCAGGGGCTCTGTCCCTGCGTGTGCCCCTGCCCCTGCCTGGGCTCAGCCTGACCAGGTCTGAGATCCCATAAATCCTCCTGGGCTCCCCCTGTGCTGTGCTCAGCCCAGCAGCTCAGCCAG